>NC_041393.1:516284595-516286064 GCF_002162155.2 Triticum dicoccoides | reverse complement strand
TGTGTTTTCTCTGTTTTTTTATGTTTGTTCTTTTCCTGCTTTTTCATTTCCATTTTATTATTTTCATGTATGATTTATCCCCTTTTTCTTTTTTACCTTTTTATTTTCATTTTTGAACATATTTTTCGAAATTTATGAACATTCTTTTGAAATCATGGACACTTTTAATATTTATGAATGTTTTTAATGTAGTAATGAACATTTTTCAAATTCACAAATATTTTGTACAAATTCGTGAACCTTTTTGATAGTCATTGGCATTTTCCGAATTGATTTATGTTGATTTTCAAATTGATATTTTGGTTTGAAACTTGTTAACATTTTTTGGATTGACAAATATTTTTTTGGCAACATTTTTTTGTAATTCATAAAAAAATTGAATTCATGAACATATCAATGTACACATCTTGAATTGATGAACTTTTTTCTAATTCGTTAAAATTATTTGGATTTTTCTGTATATTTAGAAAAATGCTGAGTAGTTTTTGATCTGCGAAAATTTGTTCGAAATTTGATTTTTTTTAATATGTAAATTTTTTGGAAACCTTGAACATATTTTTAAAAGGACTGTGATAACGACCAGTCGTTAGCGACAAATCCGCAAGACTCCCCTCGATGGCTCCCGCTTCTCCCGTTCCGCCCCGCACGCGATTTTCTGGCGATCCCACCCCTGCTCCCGCTTTCTTTTTATTTTTTGGCATGGTAGAAAAAATGTGATAAAAATACTGTAGGAGGTGGGACTCGAACTCACTACCTCTTGATCCTTCATCACTTGTCATATCCGCCTCGTCTAGTTTCAACTTGTGATTACAAAAAAGATCGATAAATATTTATACTGGTACATACGCGACTAGAAAAACAAGTCATTTTCCTTTCTTTATTTTTACCATTTTTTCTTCCCTTTTGTACACAGTAATTTATGCATCATAGACATGATAACTCATGCACTGCTGTAACATTTTGACCCTAGGTAAAAAATTGTTGTAATACACCCCGATAGCTTATATGTAAAAGAGTGTGGTAATTATACATCACGAACCTGATAACTCATTCACAAACATCGTGGTAACTATTGACCCGAAGAAAAAAATGTTGTTGGAACACATTCCGATAACTTATCTGTAAAAAGAGCATGGTAATTTATACACTATGAATCAGAAAACTCACACACAAACACTGTGGTAATGTTTTGGACTACATGGATTTTTTTTGTAACACACGCCAATAACTCTCTATAAAGAGCATGGTAATATATACGACACGAACCTGATAACTCACTCACAAACACTGTGGTAACTTTGGGCGTAGAGAAATAAATTGTTTTTTTGTGGGAAAAAGGTTATCTCCTCCCTTGCGCAGACCTTCTCTTTTTTAAACTTGGAGCAAATGGTTTTGTGCGATGTGTGAGTTACCATGCTATTCACACAAAAGATACCGAGGGGATGTTTCTTCAACTCCCCCCACCCCAC
>NC_041393.1:516277111-516284245 GCF_002162155.2 Triticum dicoccoides | reverse complement strand
ACACAAAATCTACCGAAAGGATATTTCATCAACCCCCTCCCCCTCGTTGCCAAAGTTACTAGGACGGGGTGCATAAGTTATGAGGTCTGCTATGTGTGAGTTATCATGCTATTCACACAATAGTTCGTCAACTCCCCTTCCCCCTTCGGTCGCCAAAGTTATCAGGGCGGGGGTACATAAGTTATCAGGTCTGCAATGTGTGAGTTACCATGCTATTCACAGAAAAGTTATCGGGGGATATTTGATCAACTCCCCTCGGCCGCTGAAGATATCAGGACCTTCGTGCATAAATTATCAGTTATGCGATGTGTGAGTTACCATGCTATTCATACAAAAAAGTTATCGAGTGTATGTTTACATTAGGATTTTTTGGATCAGAAAAGCTACTACGATATTTGTACATAAGCTATCAGGTTTGTGGTGCATATAATTATCGGGTTCATTACAGAGAATTTGCCAAGGAATGACAAACGAGAAAAAGACCGTTGTTCAAATTCTATAGGATGAAACATTTATTTCTCTAGAAAAACTTCATCAATACAACAAAAAGAGACAAGTGGAGTACAAAACACGTTGCATCGGTCCTTTTAAAAACTTGAAGCAAATGGTTGTCTCCTCGCTAAAGGCGTTGCGGTCTTTCTTTATCACTCTCATTTACTAAGGTAGAAATACCAGTTAATCTGGATTTGAAAACTTGTAGCAAATGGTTTTTTATGGTGAATAAGAACAAAAAATGATACAGGGCACGAGAGGAAAAAAACAGAGATATGCTTGTCAGTGCAGTAGAAAGATAAGGTCAAATTATTAAACTTGCTGTACAAAACAACAATAGCAAAGTAGCTCAGTTGGTCAGCGAGATGCTCCTATAGCTAAAGCGACCAGAGTTCGAATCTTGACAATGCAATTGGCATTTATTTTTCTCCACCGCAGGAAAGAGAACGTCGATCGCGGGAACAAACACAGCTGTGCGATCAGGATCTCACGACGCTCGGGTCGTGCGGATCTGTTGCAACCTGCCAGTCGGCAGGATTTTAGCTTTTCCCTTTTTAAAATCCTATGAACATGGTTTGAATTCGAGAACAATTTGTGGAACTCCTGAATATTTTTTTAGTTCCAGTTTTTTATATCCCGAGTATTATTTGAAATTTAAAACTGTTTTCAAATCCCGAACAACTTTATAGATTGGAAAAAATAAAATAACATTTTTTTGAGTGAAGCCCCGTCCGCCCCTGTTTGGCCCGGCCGAAAACCACGCTATAAGACGCCGCGCGTGCATTTCCCCCGGTTTTGCACGCCAACATTGTTTGAATTCGAGAACAATTTGTGAAACTCCTGAATATTTTTTTAGTTCGATTTTTTATATCCCGAGTATTATTTGAAGTTTAGAAAATGTTCTCAAGTTTTAAAAAATGTTCTGAAATTTTGTTTTGGAGTTTAAAAAAAATGTCCGCACGCAAAAGTTGTTCGTGTTTCCGAATTTTGTTTTGGAATTTGAAAAATGTTCCTGTTTTTGAAAAAATGTTTCTGTTCAGTTTTTCAGTTAGTTTAGAAAATGTTCATGTCTCCAAAACTTTTTTGCATGTTTAAAAACTGTTTGAGTTTCCTCACAATTTGTAAAAAAAATTAAAAAGTTTCGCGTTTGATAAAGCATTCAAGTTTTGTTTCGGGAAAAAAAATTGCGTTCGAATTTTTAGAAATGTTTGGATCGGTGTTCGAGTTTCTTAAGGTTTTGCGATGTACGGTAATCAAGGAAGCTAGCTAGCTCAACTGGCTTTATTCATATGACATGTCACTAGCGAGATGGGACATCCTAGGGATGATAATGGATAGGGTATGGGCGGGTACAACCTCCTTTCTGCCCAAATCCATACCCAGAGAAACTTTCTATACCCACCAATTTCAATACCCATGAACATAAATTAACACCCATGCCCATACCCATCGGGTATCCCATACCCAATGGGTACCTAATGGGTTAAATGTATAGCATTTAAAGTTTTAGAAGGTAGAGAAATGAGTTTAAAAATCAAGCAATGATGCGCAAGCAGTGTAGCACATACACAACCTCCTTATGTGGGAGGCCTGGAGGCATCAAGGAAGTATGAGCAACGGGTGGTGATAGCCGACGGAGTGGGAAGTCGTGGTAAGAATTGGTGATCGCTTGATTGTTGGACAACAATCCAATAGAGAAGAGTCGATATTTTATATTTTTGAGGAGTCACATAGTCATAGGAGGATTGGTGAGTAGGTGATTACGGGCCTGTGAGCTATGCACGGTTTAAGAAATATGAGATTTAGGGTTGGGCCATAGAAGTTGTATGTTGACACACATGTCATAGGAACTATTTTTTAATCTCTATTAATTTTTGCGTATCCATTGGGTTACCCATGGGCACAAGTTCATACCCATGCCTTACCCATATTATTAGCGGGTATGGGTATCCATACCCGTGGGTACAAAATCTCTCCAAATCATGCGCATACTCGTTATTTTCGGGTAGGGTACCCGCGAGTACCCGTACCCATAGGTAAGACTGCTATCACTAGACGCCGGCCTAAGCTAGCTAGCTCAACTGGCTTTATTCATATGACATGTCACTAGCGAGATGGGCCGGCCTAGTTGAGAGATCCGCATGTGCTTGCAGTCGACAGTTTGTCGCAGAGAGCGGCACATAGGCCCTCCCTAATACGGGAGCTTCTTGTCGAAATCACTAATTGATGAATACTCCTTGTAAAGACCACTCCACCTTTCTAAATTGTGGCAAAAGGCATGCTGCATATGCGCCACTTGTCGCAACCTGAGAGTTTTTTCTTTTTTCGTAGATCTATATATTTAAAAGGTTTTATCTCTTAAACCGTGTGGCCAAATCTCGAACTGTTTTCATTGTTGGATTCCTCGCGTTGAGATCTTTAAAACTAGATCCCATGTTGATAGGTTTTGACGAACTTTTTTCTTCACGAAAAAACCGAACAAACTGTTTAAAAAGCCCGAGAGGTACGGCTATGATGCATAAGGTAGACAGGAAAAAATTTCTTTAAAAATGCGTTTTTCACGAAATTTTTTTGTTTCAACTTTTATGATGCATAAGCTAAGGTAGACAGGTGGAAAAACAAAAAGTTGAAAAAACCCGACAAACTGTTTAAAAAGCCAAAAATATGTGCAAATAATAATAATAATAAAAAATCCGGAGGTTTTGTCCAGAGCGCGACACGTAGTGGATCATTGTGAGCCTCCCGAAGAAGCGCCCGCTAAGTAGTTGCTCTCGCTTGTTGGGGCCCATGGACTAGTGATTGCTTCTTCACAAGGCTCATACCAGGCGCTACAGCGCTGAAGTATGTAACTGATGCCATACTCCCAGGGAAAGCTCGAACGACCTTCAACAAATGTGTACCTACACCCAAAACCGACACAGATGGGTAGGTAGAGAATACCTAAGGGCACGAGACAACTCTCTCCAAAAAACTCGGTAAAATAGCGAAGGGGTGCCCCCTCACAAAAGGGGGCCGCAGTGACCAGGCTCTCGGCACCCGCAAAAAAAAGGGTTCACTGGGCCGTAGGCCGTGATCCCGGACTTCAGGTATGCGTCAGTTCTCGAGAAATAAAAAGTTATTGCCTTTCTTTCTTCTCTAAAAAAAGTGCAGAAGAAGACTTGAACCGTTGGTCGTAACACTTTCTCATAAATCCGTCGTTTTTCGTGTCTGTGGACCTGCTCGACTCCGCGTGGAAGAGATGATACTGGGAGGATCGACCTGCTGCTGCTTCACCCAGCTGCATCCCGCCGCCGCCGCCGCCAGGCTGCGCTTGCCGCCGGCACGCGCCGCGAACACCTCCTCCGAGCCGGCCGCCGCGCGCCTGAGGGCGGTGCTCGAGCAGGTGGACGACGAGCTGCGGAAGGGGAACGACGAGGCCGCGCTGTCACTGGTGCGCTGCTCGCAGGGGGAGGGCGGCGGGCTCCGGTGCTTTGGCGCCGCGAGGCAGGTTGGTGTTCTCTTGATACTGCGTATCATTCCTCGAGGCCTCGTTTTTTTTTTCAGAGACGTACGATTTTACTTGTATGGTTAGTGTGCAGTTTATTTGTAGTTTGCTTGACGTAATGATCAGTTGCATATGCTTTAGAAGTTTAGAACCACATAATTTTGGATAGTTTGAAACTTAAAACAAAGGTTCTTTCACGGCATGCTCTTATAAAGCTTTCCTCCGTCTGGCCCGAATCCGAATCCGATACTAGTATAGTGGAGTACCATATAGGACTGTTTTGTTGGATGGAATTAGTAAGAGTTTTTACGGTCCATGATTTGGATATTGGGCATGGGAATTTGATGTTCCAATCTTACCATTTTCTCCGAAGCCTTGTCACATAGCGGGGACCTCCCACAACTGCATACAAAAGAAAAGAACTGATCCATTTTTACGAGGAAAACCGGACCTAGAAACCACACAAGGCTCGGTTTATTAAAGAAAACTGAGTGAAAACCACCATAACTCCACGGGCTGTGGCCAGTGGCCACACCACCTACCTGTCGCCTATAAAATCTGATCTAGATTTTTTTTCCATCACTGTTTGGAGGGCATTTGTGAATATTTCTACACTGTGGAGTATATTCAAATTACATGGAAAAACTATCGATGGTGCCTAGTGCCAGTCTGCTACATATTTGGCTAGCAAACAATGCAACTTTTAAATTAAATTGATTGACGACAATGCAACTTTGCTAGTATTGACTAGCAAACGAAACAACTTTGTTAAAATGTTACAGTTGTTTTACTGTTGATAAACCAATGTGAATAATCTGCATGAATGTACAATGAGTTGATTTTCATGCTATCATTTATCCAAAATAATGGTCGAAATATTCTCCACCATTGCATGGCCGGCAACTGCAAGTATTTCTATGTTGAAGGTTATATTCAAAACAATTACATGGAAAAACTATTGTTGATCTTTAGTGCCAGTGCACATATTTGACAAGCAAACACTTCAACTTTGCTTCTTTGTGCTGTGTCATTTCCACCTGTTAGAATGTGCTACATTTTGATAAGGAAGAAAGTGAAGCTTTACCTTTATCCTTTTTTTAGAATATTATGTAGCATACTAACTCTACTGTTTTATACCAAAATCTCTATTAGGTACCTCAAAGGCTTTATAAACTAGATGAGCTTAAGCTAAATGGGATCGATACTTCTTCTTTCCTATCTCCTGTGGATCAGACTTTGGGATCAATTGAGAGAAATCTCCAAATTGCCGCGCTTCTTGGAGGGCTTTCTGTTTCATTTGCGTTTGAGCTTTCTCAACTCCAAGCTCTGCTTACGTTTGTAGGCCTATTATTCGTGTGGTCTGTTGATTTGGTGAGTTACTATTTATTTGACTACTCGTCCTTGTAGACCATCTGTTACATATCTTGTTCCTAACTATTTAATTGACTACTCGGCCTTGTGTATCATCTGTTACATGTCTTGTTGCTGACTGGCTGTTGAACTGTTACTATTCGCGTGGTGTTGTTATTTCGAAGCATATGCTTGGGCCATGCGTGCTTTCTGGCTACCTTGTTGCAGTTTTAAGCAACAACCTTTGATTTTTGTATGAGCAATTCATCTCTTAGAGGAAAACTCAATTATCAAAGGTAGTGAATAGATATTCTCTGCAGAACCGATCTGTTCATCTTGTTGGGTGCTTCTTTGGTGCCAATTAGCGTGAGTTTTTGTTCAATTTCGAACTAATTAAGCAGTCCTATTAGTTTGCGTGCATAAACATCCAGCATCATAGCTTCCTAGTATGTTTCTTGGAAGTATGGTCGATTCAGCTAAGTTTATACGTACTTGCAGCCATTTAACTGATTCTTAGGATCACATGGAGAAAAATCCATATAAAGTAATGTAGAACATTAGTGCGTATAAATTTCCCCACAGAAATGGTATAATCACTTGAGTCAACCATCTGCTGCTTGAACTTACATGGCTACAGCTTTCTAGATATATTACAATGGAGGGGCGAGAAACTTGGTTCTTGACACAATTGCTCACAGTCTCAGCGAGAAGTACCACAACAGAGTTATTGAGGTATACAAACTCAATTTCAATAACATTCCATTCTCGAACAAAATTTCAATAATATTCCATTCTTGAACAAACTTTCAATAATATGTCATTCTTGAACAATATGAGCAAACTGTTTGTATACTTTTTCAAGTGTGGTTTAGCAGACATAATCTAAACTATTAATATCCTACATATGGAATATGCGAAGCATGAAGCTGGTCACTTCTTGATAGCATACTTGCTTGGAGTGCTTCCGAAGGAATATACTATCACATCTTTAGATACACTTATGAAACAAGGATCATTGAACGTGCAAGCTGGGACAGCTTTCGTGGACTTTGAGTTTGTTGAAGAGGTTAGTTTTCTAACTCAATTCTTAATATTGTGATAAACTTTGAAGTGCTATTATTCTTAATTAACACACAATACCTACCTAGCATTTTTTGCTCCTTTATTCCACTAGATACACTTATCTCCCTCTCAGTCTTGAGTGTGCATGTCACACCTTCTAAACTATTGAATTTAGTAATAAATTTTATATTTATGCAATACTCTGTGGCTCCAGTGTCGCTGTCACTGTGACCAAGCAGTACAACTCTTCTGTTTCTACTAATGTGTCAAATCTAATTCTGTGCAATAAAAGAATCTGTTAACACTATTTGCTATTTAAGCAGTAGTCAGATTAGTGAAGGGTAGAAAACAGAGATCAATTATTCGTAATAATCTGCAGTCCCCAAATCTTGTACTCCCTTCATTCCATAATTTTTGTTGTGGTTTTAGTTCAAATTTGAGCTAAAACTATGACAAGAATTATGGAAAGGAGGGAGTATATTTCTCCATTCTTTTGTAATGTAAAAACATAATGTTTTATATCTCAGTACAGAGCGAGATGCTCTTCTTTTGCAATTTTATGATACATACAATTCGACTGAACATGGGTAAATGGACGAGCATAGATGAAATGTTTATTGTTAACCACCAACTACTTTGCTAATATAAAAAACGATTGTCTGCTACAGAAAGCCAGTATGGAATACCTGTTGCTCTGCTTTACATTTGTCGATATTTTGTGAGAGGATATTCCCTTTGCGGGTGGG
>NC_041393.1:516166575-516276767 GCF_002162155.2 Triticum dicoccoides | reverse complement strand
CTATATATTTTCCTACAAAGAAGTTAGTTATATATGTACCAGCCTAATTGTTGTTTTCATTTTCAGATCAATACAGGCAAACTGTCTGCGAAGGTGAGAGTCTCTAAATTATTATTGTTTGCAAAGCATGTAAAAATGATGTAAGATGTTATTCGTTGTTCTTCAAGGTCTACTTCCAAATCCTGGCAAAAAATAAAGGTCTACTTCCAACTGTATACCGGCATCAGAACTCACAGCTGCCACAATGGACACGCTGATTATATGCTTTCACCGAAGTTAAAATTTAAAGGTGGTCAAAATAGTGTTGGATCATTTAAAATATGGAAAAGCTTTATGTAAAAACACACACTAGGCAACTAGTAATCCCCATTCCAAAGCTCTCTGCTTGGTTTACTTCGACCTAAAGTGACTGCCATTTAATACACAATTAGCATATCCTGGGATGGGCAGAATTATTGCCACCCCATGAACTACTGCTTTCCCAGTGAATAGCTATGTACAATATCATAAGGTATTACACGATTTATTGCCTTCTGATAGTGGTTCATATTTGTGATTGACCTGGCTATAAGTTGGATCTAATGGCAGATGTTGAATAAGTTCTCATGTATTGCACTGGCCGGAGTAGCAACCGAGCATCTTCTGTACGGATACGCCGAAGGAGGACTAGATGACGTTAACAAGGTTTTTCGGCATTAGTTTACTTACGTTCTAAGTTGACAAACGTATGTAACTCAATCCTCTAATTATCTGCTCTGTGCTTTCGTGTTTCTTCCATTAACAGCTGGATGGACTGTTCAAGAGCCTGGGTTTCACCCAGAACAAAGCTGATTCACAGGTGAGGTGGGCTGTGCTGAACATTGTTTTGATACTGCGCCGCCATGAAAAGGCTAGATCGAAGCTTGCGGAGGCAATGTCTTCTGGGAGGTCAGTTGGATCTTGCATTGAGGTCATAGAAGAGAACATAAACCCCGAGGATATTTGATAGTTGGTGGTAACACTGAACAGAGTGCACACTGGTGCTGGATCATACAGATTGCAGTTGTATAAACCCTTGTGGTGTGTATTTTACTTTGGGCTGTATTTTCAGTTTGTATTTTGACAATGGAGGCTGAGACTACAATTTTTCGGCCTCGACTACAACACAGAAACACAGGTGATAATCGGTGCGACGCTGTAACCCCGGACCGTTAAGCAAACGGAAGTTGGACTTGATTTTGAGATAATAATTCTATGTAAGCAAACGGAAGTTGGACTTGATTTTGAGATAATAATTCTATGTAGTGCAGTTCCGTTGACACCCGGAAATGTTTGAATTGAAGTTAATCGCCAATTCTACTTCTCAAGGAACTGCAAAATGGTGGTGGTGAATTCCATTTTATATATGGTTTAAGGTGTTTTCAGTGTAGACCGTGTTGCAGTGACAATAATTAGGCAACGGATTGGAGCAAAAGACGGGGGAAATAATATAGTACAAGAAAGGAGCAACCATAGTACAGAAGCAGCGGAGCAAATTTTTGGAGTGTACTCAAATTAGCACCAAATAATTTTCTGAATGTTAATGTTCTTGCAATGTATTATTATGCAAAGAATAGAATACAAATATGTTTGTCGAACGTTTGATTTTTAGTCGCTGTGTGTGGCAAGCTGCACACCATCGAATGCATCGTAATCCATTGCTTGATGCGGCCCGGCCTGCATGATCATCGTCGCAGCTGAACCACCAGGGTATCGCACTTCACATCAATCGCAGGGTCGTGGCGCATAGAAGAATGAATGAATTGTATAACAACACATGATTTGGAAACCTTTTAGATTCTATACCATTTCTTTTGGTGTATGTAGTCTTCTGTGTGCTGAATCAGGCATGTAACTGAGTGTGCATCCTAATCCTGATCATGGCATTGGAGAAGACTCCTGTGAGTACTTCGGCAGGTTGAATTGTACCCTTCGCTCAGCAAAGTCTGGTGGCCGCTGGTATACAACTGAAGCCGCGTGAATCAGGATGCCAGCAGTCAGCCCCCAGATTACATACGTCTTGTCGCCTTTCTCATAATCGAAGTGGTGAAGTGTGAACGCCTGCCCCATCCATTCTCGCTCCTCGGATCTCCTGCGCTCATCCTGACAAAGGGATCCAAGGGAAAACGGCTTTGAGTAAATTCTAAGATTTCAAGAAAAAAATATAAGAAATTTCTTGCGCCACTACTGCTGTGGCTAAGCATTTTTCAGTATACATATTATTGTAGCACAATACGTCACACAGAATGGTAATTCATGTGGTTCACTTCTTTACAGTTGACTGGTCATTTTCACGGTGAATTGCAAATATCACAAACATGCAACCCAGGCTTACATAAGTACCATAGCCTAAAAAACATAAATAAAGACTGTATATAGCCCATTAATTAGCATGTGAAAACATAGATAGCACTGACCTTGAGGAACATCTCTAGGGGTACATCAAAAATGTCGTCCACCTCATCAACATTAAGGACAGGTTTGAAAGCCTGTATATCTGAGAGTATGCCAACAACAGGAACAACTACCAGAAGATGCTGCCAAAGAAATGGAGAGTATTAATCTTGATGGAAGTCTATCAATCAAAACACCAAAACGGTGAGACGGCACAATAATTTGTAGTGGGCTTGGAAAGTGCTAAGAAACAAAACAAAGGGAGCTCCTGGCCTAAGGCCTACGTCTTAGCCATTTTACTACAATGAATTCAGTGATAAAACCAGGCTTCCTCTGCAGCAGGTGATATGCATTTCAATTCTAGGAAGTTGACTTTATATTATTCATTGATAAATTAGCATTATTGTCTTATATATATTTCACATAAACATCATGTAATGAAATGGCAGAATTAAAGTAATCTTCAGAGGCATGCGACAAGTGCGGTCAAAGGCCACATGTGTTACATAACATCAAGAACAGTGCCTATATTGTAAGTTTGTAACACAATCCTTACCGCAATCAAATCCTAAACAAGGCCATTAAGAATGCAAAAATTGATTACGTCCACCACCTTGAAAAGCAAGAGATAACATATACTCCCTCCGTTCCACAATACATGCCTTCCATTTGTCAAAATATAGATGTATCTAGACATGTTTTAGTATATAGGTACATCCATTTTTGGACAAATGGAAGTCAAGTATTTTGGAACGGAGGGAGTACGATCTAAATAAGCTGCCTAGCCCCAAGTTAAACTGCGGTACGCTTTTGGTCCATTTCAAATTACAGTCAATTTTTTCATCTTTCAGATTAATGTTTCACTTGCTATGCAACTTTCCAAGAGAGCTCATGACATTAATTTTGAGATATGAAAAGTACAAAAAGATAACATTCTATCCGGCAAAAGAGGACTCTAAAGAACAGCCTGCTACATGATCCTCAAAACATCTATAAGCATATCCTAAATCTTAGCTGCATGCATGCGTTTTCTCGAAGTCTAAGAAGAAGAAAAAAACTAGCATGCCTTCCAGTGATGCACTTAAATAATCTGTCCTGCTGTATGATGTGATTTTTTTAGTAGGGGTATAAGCGAGAACCCATAGACATTTTACCTTGGACAAGAAGTGCTCAAGCGAGGAGACGACAGTGACCAAGGCTGGATCAAGCCCAATCTCCTCCTTTGCCTCCCTTAATGCCGTTGCTGCATCATCAGCATCACCCTCCTCTGCCTTTCCTCCGGGCAATGCAACCTCCCCTGCAAATCTCAAATGGGGAAAACAAAATCAGACAGGGTTTATCAAGCTCGTGTCTAGGTTGGCATCCATTTGTTAACCTGATTGTTCAATATAAAAGCTAAGACAAGCCAAACGAGCGCTAAACAGAGAGCTAGGTTAAAAATCTAAATTTTCTTGTAAGAATATTGGGTATTTGTAGGAATCTTAGGATTTTTGCAGTATATTATGGAACTTGTAGCCTTTTCTGGGGGAAAATTTTCATATACACTAAAATACATCAAATGGTGACTATTAAACTAGAATGATGTAGAATGCATATTTACCAAGGGACTATCAGATTTTATATACCAAGGGATTTCTCCAAATCGCTCTGCGCTGACCAAAACCTCAGGACCAGCATGCGTGTGCTTAGGCAATGTACATAACAAGTTTTAAATATCTAGGACACTGTACTTACCTGGTCTAATAAGAGACAAAACATCATGGTAGCATAAACTAACTGAACACCATGGTAGCATACCTACTCGCAAGGAATAATTTTTAAGAGCTTGCTAGAAGAACCGGGAGCCAATGAATTAAGATTAATGATAAACAACAGTCGTTACACGTAGTTTACTATATTAAAACCCGTATGGGCTCAGCTGTACAAACATCTGAACCCTGAATGCTGCTAAACACCAACGCTTTCTACTAGATTCTGCTTCAACTTCCAACCAGAAGTCAAATTCTTTGCTTGAATTCCCCTTGATAAAATTCGGAGAAGTACAAAAGCGAAATAGCAATTCAGACACCTATGGACCGTAAAATGGAACCTGAAAGCGAAATGTAGGATGCTTCAGCCCCTGAACCCCAACTTGCGCATACACCGACATTCCCCTAAAACTTTTTACCGGGGCGCCACGATTCGGATCGATCAAAAGCTGCCACGAAGAAGCGAGCGAGCTGCTCACCGGAGTGGGTGGAGAGGGAGGAAGCGCGCTTGGTAAGGAGGACACGCAGCTCGCCGGCAGCGTCGTGGAAGAGGCAGACCAGTACGGCGGCTCTCCGCGGCTGAAACAGGTTGGCTGCGGCGGGGGTCGCCGCTGTTGAGGGATCGCCGGAGTAAGGGGAGGGAGGCGCCTGGTGGAGCCTAAGCCGTCGGATGATAGCCTCGATGCTCGTGCCTGGCGCCTTCTCCATGGAAGCTTTGAGGGATAGATCGGAGGTGTTGGGGAATGGGGATGCTGTAAAGACTTGTTGGCCGCTTGAGCTTGCTGCTTTTTTTCCCCACAGAAACCCGTAGGGGAGGAGAAAAACAATGAAACACAAGCGAGCACTAAGAGCATCTCCAACGCACATAAAAATGCTAGATGTAAAATTTACTTCCTCCGTCCGAAAATACTTGTCATCGAAATAAATAAAACGGAATGTATCTAGAACTAAAATACATTTAGATACATCCTCTTTTATTCATTTTGATGACAAGTATTTCTGGACGAAGGAGTACATCATTAGAGAACACCAAACTCCAAAAACTAGTGCTTCAATAGATGATGTAAAACTAGTTCAACTACAACATCACTGCAAACATAATTCAAACATAGCAAATTCTTTTGAAGCAAACATAGTTCAAACCACTACATCACACAAACACAAACTACTACTACTCCAAGTCTACTTCAAGATCGATCACTACTTCGGGAAGTTCATCTCGTGCCTCGGCCGGACGTAATGGCACGCGGCGATGTCATACCCACACGTAGCCTCGTCGGCGGAGTGAAACGTACCGATCTAGTAGTGATAGCCATCACACCGGAACTCCACGCCGAAGTTCCTGGATGGCTTCATCCGCACCCCGAAGAAGCCGGTCTTGCTCTTGGAGACCTTCTTTGGCGGCATGGGCGGTGACGCGGTGCGGCTTCGACGCGACCTACAGAGTCGAGGCGCGCGACGGCCAAATTGAGCGACATAGCGGCGGCGAAGAAGCTCCAAATCGCGTGGCGGTGGGTGAAGCTCCAAACGCGGCGGATTCGAGGCATGGGGTGGCGAAAAAGTTGCGGCTTCGACGAAGGTGGGGGTGGGAAGGCCAGAGGCTGTGAGGACGACAACGAAGAAGCTTAAATCACGCGACGGCGACGAAGCGACAGAAAAGTGGCGAATTTTGCGGATTTGCAGGCGGGGCGGCAGAAATGTGGCGGATCGACGGCAAGGGTAGGCAGTCTGGATCTGGTGGCGGCAGAGTGCGGCAGGGTGCAGCGGGAGGCAAGGCAACAGTCGTGCGATGGGTGGGGGGAAGTGAGGAAGTGGCGATTGGGCGTTCGCTGGCTGTGCTACTTGTGAGTTACGTTGGATTTCCTTCAAGAGGAGAGGATGATGTAGTATAGTAGATATAAGTATTTCCCCCAGTTAAGAACCAAAGTTATCAATCCAGTAAGAGAACCACACAAGACCTCGTGAACAACACCTACACAAAAGAACAAATACTTGCATCCAACGCAAACAAGGGGTTGTCAATCCCTTGATGGTTAATTGCAAGGATCAAATATGATAATGGTAGATAAATAAACAAAAACACAAAATAAAAATAACAGTAAAGAAATTGCAGTAAAGTATTTTTGGATTTTTAATATATGATAGAGATAAGCCCCGGGGGCCATAGTTTCAACAGAGGCTTCTCTCTTGAACTAGCATACAACAGGTAAATAAATTACTATTGGGCAATTGATAGAAGAGCGCATAGTTATGATGATATTCAAGGCAATGGTCATGTATATATGCATCACGTCTGAGACAAGTAGACCGACTCCTACCTGCACCTACTACTATTACTTCACACATCGACCGATATCTATCATGCATCTAGAGTATTAAGTTCATAAAGAACAGAGTAACGCCTTAAGCAAGATGACATTATATAGGCAAACTAAACTCAATCAATATGAATAAAACCCATCATTTTATCCCATTTTGTCACTGAGATTAAGCACTGCAAGATCGAACCCATCATAAAGTACCTCTCATGTTGCAAGAAAAATCAATCTATTTGGCCAAACCAAATCAATACTCCCTCCGTTCCAGAATATAAGGTGTATTGTTTTCCGTGCAAGTCAACCATTTGAATGTTTGACCAAGTATAGAATAAACTAACAACATATGAAATACCAAATAGACAAAATATGAAACTAATTTTCATGATGAATCAAATGATATAAATTTTATATTGTGGATATTGGTATATTTTTCTAAAAATTCGGTCAAACATAACCTCCTTTGACTTTTGAAAAAACAAATACACCTTATATGAAGGAATGGAGGGAGTAGATTGGAGAGAAATACAAAGCTATAATAATCCTGCATATAAGAATTCAGAAAAGACTCAAATAATATTCATGAATAATCTGATCATAAACAACCAATTCATTGGATCCCAACAAACACATCGCAATAGAAGATTACATCGAAAAAAACTCCAAGAACATCGAGGAGAACATTGTATTGAAGATCAAAGAGAGAGAAGAAGTCATCTAGCTACTAGCTATGGACCCATAGTCTGTGGTAAACTACACACGCATATCGGAAGGGCAGCAAGGATTATGTAGAGCCCTCCATGGTCGATTTCCCCTCATGTAGAGTACCGGAGAAGGCCTCCAGATGGGATATCGAAGGAACAGAAATTTGCGGCGGCGGAAAAAGTGTTTCGGGTGGCTTTTGATGTATTGGAAATATTTGGGAATTTATAGAGCTGGAATTAGGTCAAGAGGTGCCACGAGGGGCCCACAAGCCTTGGGTTTGCGCCCCCGGGGCACGCCTGACAGGCTTGTCGCTGCCTCGTGGCACTTCAGGTCTTCTCCCGTAGCTTCTAGGGGTCCCTTCTGGTCCAGAAAAAATTGTCTAAAAGTTTCGTAGCGTTTGGACCCGTTTGGTACTAATTTTCCTGAAAAGCCAGAAACAAGAAAAAAAAACATCAACTGGCACTGGGCACTAAGTTTTTTTGACACCTTACTGGGCACTAGGTTAATAGGTTAGCCACAAAAATTGATATATAATTGCATAATAAACATCCAAAATTGATACGATGATAACATCGAACAATCAAAAATTATAGATAAGTTGAAGACGTATCAGGCTGCTGTCCGTTTTACATGTGGCGCGACCATGTGATGTATATTTGGTGATGCATTTTACATCATATGTAAAATCTGAGTAAAATAATGCATCTACATCATCTGTTCGAGAGATGTTTTTTAGCGTAAGCGATGTATATTGTGGTTATTATTATATGTAAATCATCTATTGGAAAATGCTCGACGGTTTCAATGAGGGGATCATTTGGTGCGCTCGTTCAACGTGTCGACCCATTTGGCCAGTTTGTCTGTTTCGTGTCCGTAGGGACGCAAACCCGCCCCAAATTTGCGTCAGATTTGCATCCATGGGACAGCACACGGATGCACCGCGCGTCCACTCCATGTTTCATCCAGGTCCACGCATCAGCTACCCAACTACCCATGTCTGGTCCTTTCTAAATGCCACATGTGAGTTGGAGAGGGGGCGCCCATCCGCGCCCACTCCTCTCCCAACCCCCACCCCGGTCATCGTCAGACAGTCAAACACTAGCCATCGCCCACCCGCGGTGCAAAACACTATGGAAGTGGATGCCCGGAGTGCACGACCACGAGGCTGGCTCCTCCTCAGGGCGGTACCCTTCACCATGATGTCGCAGGAGGCTGTGCCGCCCGCACACGACCGCACACACATGCCCGTCACGATGTGCCAACGCTATTGGGAGAGGCCATACCCATCCCTAGGCGGACATGCACCTGCTGAACGGTTGGGATTTGAACCTGGATAGGTTTCCAAAGTTCTTATCAATAGCAGGGAACATAAGATGAAATTGTTGTAGGTAGTAAACCACCTCAAAGTCATCATTTCCTATCAATCTATTAATACATCCCTATAAGTGCCACAAACAACCCTAGAGTTCTTACTAAAATAACATCATATGATACGCATCAATCAACTCTAATGTCACCTAGATACTCCATTGTCACCACAAGTATCCGTGAGTTAATTATTTAACATGCATCAAACAATTTCATATTCATAATATTCAATCCAACACAAAGAACTTCAAAGAGTACCACAAAGTTTCTATTGGAGAAAGTAGAGCGAAAACTTGTATCAACCTATGTACCTAGATTACCCCAATGTCACCTCGGAAATCCGCAAGTTGATTACCAAAAGATATATCATGTGGCTCAATAGAATACCCCATTGTCACCATGGGTATCCACATGCTAGACATACATCAAGTGTTTTCCAATCCAAAATATTCAATCCGATAATAGTGAAATCTCAAAGGGCAAGACTCAATTCATCACAACAAAGATAGAGAGGGAAGAACACCATATGATACAACTATATCAACAAAGCTCATGGTACATCGTGTTGAATCAAGAACACAAGAGAGAGAGAGAGAGAGAGAGAGAGAGAGAGAGAGAGAGAGAGAGAGAGAGAGATCAAACACATAGCTACTTGTACATTGATACGTCTCCAAAGTATCTATAATTTTTTATCATTCCATGCTGTTATATTATCAATCTTGGATGTTTTATATTCATTTACTAGCAATTTTATATCATTTTTGGGACTAACCTATTGACATAGTGCCCCGTGCCAGTTGCAGTTTTTTGCTTGTTTTTTACTTCGCAGAAAATCAATACCAAATGAAGTCCAAATGCCATGAAACTTTTTGGAGAATTTTTTCTGCCCAGAAGACACCTAGGAGGCCCAAGAAGTGCACCAGAGGAGCCTGATGGCTTGTGTCTGCGATAGTTTTTTCCCCATAGAGGAAGGGATGATGCAGCACATCTACGGTAGGTATTTCCCTTAGTGAAGAAACCAAGGTTATCGAACCAGTAGGAGAACCAAGCAACACTATGTAAAAGGACCTGCACACAAAGAACAAATACTTGCAACCCGATGCGTAAGAGGGGCTGTCAATCCCTCCCGGGTAAAAGATTGGTAAAGATATAAGTTGGTAGATGCAAATAGAATAACGACAAATAAAATTCAGTGAGGTATTTTTGGGTTTTTGATAATATAGATCTGAAAATAAAAGATTCAAATAAATTAAAAGGCAAATAGCAATATAGGTCTAAAGATATATGATGAGAAAATAGACCCGGGGGGCATAGATTTCACTAGTGGCTTCTCTCAAGAAAATAGCATATGGTGGGTAAACAAATAGCTGTTGGGCAATTGATAGACCTTCAAATAATTATAATGATATCCAGGCAATGATCATTATATAGGCATCACGTCCAAGATTAGTAGACCGACTCCTGCCTGCATCTACTCCTATTACTCCACACATTGACCGCTATCCAGCATGCATCTAGTTGTCAGATTCTGGGCTCCGCAGACCCAAGAAAGGTTCGAACTCAGGGGTGTGTGTGAAGAACTCAACCCTTCTAGCCGATTGACTCGCTACCCTCATGACCTAGCTCGATGAATGGGAAGGAAATGAACACGGCAGTTTACCCAGGTTCGGGCCACCTTGCGGTGTAAAACCCTACTCCTTCTTTGTGGTGGATTAGCCTCGTGGGGGGCCGAGGATGAACTAGTACAAGAGGAAGAACCACCTTGGGAGGCATGTTCTTGTGATGAACTCAAAGGGTTTGGTCTCGGAGGGTCCGGTCCAGAGCTCGATGACTCGATCCTCTTCAACGGTGGTGGCTTAGTCTATATTTATAGTGGCCTCGGTCCTCTTCCCTCAAAACTTAGGCGGGAAGGGATCCCACAACGTCCAATTTTGAAAGGGGACAAGTAGTACATCTGATCCTGATGAAAGGTGGTTTTCGCCTGCAAAGATTCTGATCATGACGTCGTGGTGGGCTCGATGATGACATCCATCCTGCTGTTCTGGCGGTCCTAGTCTTGTTGCATGCAAACAGCAACCTTTGGATGATGCCTTGGGACTCCGCACCTGCGCTTGCCTCCTTAGCACCAAAGAGGAAACCTGCCACTCTGCGCCCGCTGGCGTACGCCTGGCCTTGGTCGTCATGGCTGGCATCACCTCAGCCTCATGAGGTGAGGGCTTGCATAGAAATCTCCGTTCCTCAGGAGGCCCCATGGGGAGGCGGCTCCTTTAGGAGGTCTTGATGTCGTCCGCCTCGCGAGGGTCTTGTCTTGTTGATGATGAAGATGGGACGTACCAGGCCATCGGTAGAGCCACGTCATGGGCCGCAGGTAGGCAAGTCTGGGTGCCCTGGTTCCCAGAACGCCGGAAGTAGCCCCGGGGCCAAGGCGCGCTCACACTTGACTTTGAGGCGAAGCCAAAGGGCAAGTGCGGAGCACTTCAGGCCCCAATCGCTTGTGGAACGAGTCGACGCGTGGCTTTGGATGGGACGTGGGTGTCTCCGCTTCCCCATGCGTCGCGGCAACTGCTTGACTTGACAACTTCCTACTGCATACAGAGAAAAATCATCATTACTCGAGATCATGGGAGGCCGATGATTTACCTTCTTTCGGCTATAAATGCGGGAGCGGGAGGAGCCCCCTGCCTGTCTTCATCTTCTTGCTTCCTACTTCCGCTGCATCGCCTTGCCAGCGTGCTCATGGTGCCGATCAGGAGGTTCTCTGCAGCAGAGAAGGGGAAGGCCCCTCGGGTGGAACCCGAGCTGCTCCCGCCGAAGAAAAGGCCGGGTCACTCCCGGGGTGGCGCCGAGGAGGCCGTGATGACATGGGTGTCGATGTCAAAACCGGCGGATCTCGGGTAGGGGGTCCCGAACTGTGCGTATAGGCGGATGGTAACAGGAGACAAGGGACACGATGTTTTTACCCAGGTTCGGGCCCTCTCGATGGAGGTAAAACCCTACTCCTGCTTGATTAATATTGATGATATGGGTAGTACAAGAGTAGATCTACCACGAGATCGGAGTGGCTAAACCCTAGAATCTAGCCTATAGTATGATTGTTGTTCGTCCTACGGACTAAAACTCTCCGGTTTATATAGACACGGGAGAGGGCTAGGGTTACACAGAGTCGGTTACAATGGGAGGAGATCTTCATATCGTATCGCCAAGCTTGACTTCCACGCCAAGGAAAGTCCCATCCGGACACGGGACGGAGTCTTCAATCTTGTATCTTCATAGTCCGGGAGTCCGGCCAAAGGTCTTAGTCTGGCCATCCGGACACCCCCTAATCCAGGACTCCCTCAGTAGCCCCTGAACCAGGCTTCAATGATGACGAGTCCGGCGCGCAAGTTGTCTTCGGCATTGCAAGGCGGGTTCCTCCCCTGAATATTTCATAGAAGATGTTGAACACCAGGGTAGTGTCCGGCTCTGCAAAATAAGTTCCACATTCCTTCATAGAGAGAATAATATTTGCATCAATCGGATCTGCTGACGTATTCCGTGGCGTGACATCATGCCACAGCCAAGCTCTTTATTCATTTTATTGTTCCACCTCAGCGCGTTTAGCGAGGCAGTTTCCCTGGCACGTCTTGTCAAAGCAGAGATCGTGTCCCCTTATTCCGGGATTCTCATCAATACGGGTGTGGGTAACCCAACCGCGCCATTAACCGCGGCGCTTGGGGGATAAGCGAGTTTTATTAGGCCGGTGGGGAGCTCGTAGTTTTGGTCGCCCATATAAGGGGATAAGAATCCGCCCTTTCCATTCATGCTCTCTTCCTCCTCTGCTTATCCGTCCCTGCGCGCTCGAGCTCCAGCGCCCAAGCCCGCACTTCCCACCTCAACCTTCTCCAACCATGTCAGGAGCGGGAGGTAGATGGATGGCCTCCTCCGTCACGGAGGGACAAATCAAAAACCTGAGGAAGGCCGGATACTTGTCTAACGACATCGCGCACCGGCTCCCAGATGTGGGGCAACTCATCCCCACCCCTAGGCCCCATGAGAGGGTTGTTTTTCTTCCCCATTTCCTCCGCGGACTGGGTTTTCCTCTTCACCCAGTTCGTCTGGGGGCTCATGTTCTACTACGACCTGGACTTCCACGACCTGGCCCCGAACTTCATCCTCAATATCTCGGTGTTTATCATCGTGTGCGAGGCCTTCTTCCACATCCAGCCCCACTTTGGCCTATGGCTGAAGATCTTCAGCGTCAAGCGGAAGGTCGTGCAAGGCCGACAGGCGGAATGCGGAGGCGCCATGGTGGGCAAGATAGCCAACGTCACCTGGCTCGAGGGTGCCTTCATGGAAACCATCAAAGGGCGGCAATCTGGGTGGTTTTATATTACTGAGCCGCGTGACCCTAAATGGGCAGCGGCCCCTGAATTTCGATCCGGCATCCCCACCCGGCTCACATCTTGGAAAGAGACGGGCCTGTCGTGGGGCAATCCGTAAGAGGTGACCGGACTCCAAACCTGCGTCCGAGACCTGGTGGCCAAGAAGGTCAAACTTGTCAACATGGTCCAAGTCATGCTCTTCCGCCGGATCCTCCCCGTGTCAACGACGGGACTTCAATTTGTGGGAGTTCGACCCGTACTGGCACCAGACTCTATCCCGGCTCTTCGAAACAAAGCACGAGGACGCCTGGAAGGTGCTTTTCAAAAGCTCCGAGGTCTCCCCTCCCGTCACCGAGGATCGCGGGTTCTGCGCCAAGCATCAAGCCTCTGAAGTAAGCTTACCTTTAGCCCCTTACGGGATATCCGCATTTCATAGTGTGACCTTATGTGGGATCTAAACTCCCGTTCCTTTGACAGGATTGGAAGAGGACATTCGGACAGTTTGACTGTCCGGCCCCTTTGCCCGAAGGCCCAGTAGACACACACTTAGCGAAGCTACTGGTTCCGGCACCCCATGTGGTGCCGGAGAAGAAGGCCAAGGAGAAGGCCACGGGGACCCGAAAGAGTTCCCGGCGCCCGGTGTCGTCGGATTTGCCCGACGGCTCCAACGCGCCCTCCGCCTCCGAAGATGAGGAGGAGGAAGAAGAAGATGCCTCTCCCCCTCCAACGGGGGGAGGAAAGAAAAGAAAGGCCGCCCCAATTGGGGAAGCCGGAGGGTCCAAGAAGGGGAAGCCCCTTCTGTCGGACTACGCCCCCGACACCGAAGACGGCGAGGAGGACTGGCCCTCCAGGGTCAAGCCCCTGGCAAAATCGTAAGTGTCCAGCTACCCGAATGACTTATTGCACTCCTTTATTATTTGATAGCTTCTAACACCGAAGCTAATCATATAGTCCGCCTAGAGCTCAGCTTGGCGATTCGTCGAGCGGATCTCTGAATTCGTCGGATGTGAATAGCGCTTCACTTCCGACGGCCTCCTCCCCTCTTCCTACAGACGGCGCGGAGGTGGAGTCCCATAGGGGACAAAAGCAGGAGGAGGTGGTCCTGGAAGCGCCACAAGGCGACCTTCCGGACTCCCAACCCAAAGGGGGTAAAACCCCGGAGGGATCTAAGTCCGGCCCTGGGCCGGACACTGCTCCGGAACCATCAGTGGTTCCAGAGCCCGACAGGTGGCGCCCTCACAAGAAGGGCAAGTCCGCGACGCCGGCGACTTCCGTCCACCTGGAGGCGCCGGACAATTTGCTGGAGGCGCTCAACGGCGCCTCTATCGATGAAGAACACCGCACTGTTATGAGTGCGGTGATTCAGAAGGTTCAGTCCGCCAAGAGCGGGCTGACGGAAGCCTGCACAAGCCTGTTAACGGGCTTTGAGGTATGTGTTCAAAAACATATATAAAAAATGTTACCGCATAGACAGTAGCCCCTGATGCTTAGTTCGGTGTTTGGAAAGAAAAGCCGAACTGAGGATCTTAAAAGATATACGCAGGAGTCTAATAGAAATATGTCAATATGGGAATGCAGGCTGCGCTGCTGACCTCTGCCGCACTGATTGCGGAGGTCAATGCCTTGAAGGAAAGCCTCGAGTGGTCCGAGAGCGAGCTCGGCCGTGCCAAGAAGCAGCTCGAGGATAAAGAGGGTATGTAGCACCTCCTGTAAATGTATATAGAAATACTTGGTTGCATAATAATAACAGGACCAACGTTAATGTTGCAGGAGCCGCGACCGAGGTGGCGACCCTGAAAGAGGCGGTTTCGAAGGCCGGAAAGAGTGCAGCCTTGGAGCGCACCGAGCGAGAGAAGCAGGAGGCGCGGGTGACGGAGGTGCGGCAAGAGCTCCAGGCTCTCGTGGAAAAACACGAGAGTTTGGAGCGTGACTCGAAGACTCGAGAGTCCGAGCTTGCCTTGGCTCTTGAGAGTGCCAAGACCGCTAAGGCCGAAGCCCAGAAGGGTCGGTTTCAAAGGCCGGAAAGAGTGCGGCCTTGGAGCGCACCGAGCGAGAGATGCAAGAGGCGCGGGTGACGGAGGTGCGGCAAGAGCTCCAGGCTCTCGTGGAAAAACACGAGAGTTTGGAGCGTGACTCGAAGACTCGAGAGTCCGAGCTTGCCTTGGCTCTTGAGAGTGCCAAGACCGCTAAGGCCGAAGCCCAGAAGACCCTTCAGGAGATCGAGGCGATGAAGAAGATAGCGGCGGGTAAGGCATTCTTTATGCAAAGCAAAAATATAAAAGTTAATTATCTGCTACTTACCCGAATCCGGAGCTCTCCAGGAGTGTTCGCCGATCTACCCTGTAGTGTGTCCGATGCCGCCGCATACTACCGAGCCGAAGAGGGGAGCTCGACGGAAAAAGTGTTCTAGTCTCAGTATGCTGAGGCCGGACATCCGGTGCCCTTGAGTGACCAACTGAAGCAGCTGGTTGAGCTCCACAAGGTGGCCGAACAGGCCATGAAGGGCCTCATAGCTCGGCTGTGGCCTGGAGAAGCCATGCATGGGAGCTACTTCGGTCTGGTGCGGCGGCTGGTGGATGCGTCTCCGTGGATTGAGGTCGTCAAGCGCTCCGTTTGTATTGAAGGTGCCCGTCGGGCCCTTGCCCGTGCTAAGGTGCACTGGGGCAAGCTAGACGCGGAGAAGCTGTTGACAGACGCGCCACCACCGGGCAAGGAGTATCGTACGACCGAGATGTATTACAATGGCATTCTGAAGGGTGCCCGCCGCATAGCGGATGAGTGCTCCAAAGATGTAATTTTTGAGTAAACTCGCGTTTGTTATCCTGTACACTGAAGCTTTGTTCATATGCGTTAAGCAACGCTTGTTAATTTAAAATATTACCTTCTGTGCGGCCGTTTATCAAATCTGAGAGATGCAAGTCGTCGGCTTCGACCCCCATGCCACGAGTGCTGGGGTGTTCGGGATAAACCTGAGCGCTCTTGTTCCCATTCTTGGGTCCATCTAGGGAGGCGTTCAGCACAGCGAACCAGGCCATCGGACTTATAATGCTTTATCACTCTCACTTAGCCATAGAATTCTATAATTTTAAATTTCGGCGAAGCCCCTAGTATTCGGAAGACCGAGTTTGGGGCGCTATCCACGCCTAGGCCGGCTAAGTCCGGTTGCTCGCTTGAAGCGGCATAAGTCTTTAAGGACTCGAAAAAACCTCGCGAACAGCGACCGGTCTCTCACACTATCATGAGAGTCAGTTTTAGCTTTCTCTACTAAGGTGTTAACCCAGCTCAACTAGGGCACAATCGCAGTAGTTCTCCCAGCGCTACCTTAGCCAACAATGCGGAACATAAGGTACCAAAACATGGGAGCCGGGCAAACCCAACTATTGACCAAAGACATGATTCGGAGCCGATGCATATAGTGCTATAAGTTTGGGGTGCCGCACTTGTTAGAGTGTTCGGTCTTCTCACACCACGTTATGGGGTGTTGTAAGCCCCTGGTGTATTATCCGTGCCAAAGTGTACGGTTGCATAGTGTCATGACTGAACATGTTTGCGTATAAAAATAGATAAGTACAATAATAGATAAGAGCTATGTATTGTTTATTAAAAAAGGGCTGCTGCGAAAGCAGAACGATACAAAAAGTGCGGTAAGCAAGAGATGGGAGTATTTGACATATTCCCCTTCAGGGGCAAGCTGCAGTATTGTAAGAGAAACAGGTATTAAACTCGTTATAGAGACCACCTTGACTTTTGACGTAGCTTGCTTCCTCCCTGGCTATTGCATCGTTGGTTCGTCGATAGTATTGCCGGACAGGCCTTCCGAATAGTTGGGTCCTGAAAGTGTGTGAAAAAGAAAAACGGTGAAATAGGGAGCCCCCTAGTGCGGTTAAGCCGCATTCTGGGCGTGCCGTTGTTGTGTCCCTCCCCTTATGCCCATGGTATCTCTAAGGCGTAATTATGTACGCGTGGTACCAGCATTGCCGTTTGGCGGGGGCTAGGGTCGGGGCCGCACTGCTATGCTTGCTCGAAACGTGCTAGCCGGATTTGTTGTAGGTTACTTCGGGCTCACTTGACGTTGTCCGGACGTTTGGCGCCTGGATTGGAGAACTGCCTTGAGAGGCTACTATGTACTTCCGCCGCCAGGGCCGCCGTGTGCTCCTCCATTCGGAGAGAGCGTTCTGCGTTTCCATTTACCGTGATGACTCCGCGAGGTCCTGGCATCTTGAGCTTGAGATATGCGTAGTGCGGCACCGCATTGATTTTTGCAAATGTGGTTCGTCCGAGTAGGGCGTGATAGCCACTGTGGAATGGGACTATGTCAAAGATTAACTCCTCGCTCCGGAAGGTATCCGGTGATCCGAAGACCACCTCGAGTGTGACTGAGCTTGTACAGCTGGCTTCGACCCCTGGTATGACACCTTTGAAGGTTGTCTTTGTGGGTTTGATCCTTGAAGGATCGATGCCCATTTTTTGCACTGTGTCCTAGTAGAGCAGGTTCAGGCTACTGACGCCGTCCATTAGGACTCTGGTAAGGTGAAATCCATCGATAATTGGGTCTAGGACCAGTGCGGCGAATCCGCCGTGACGGATGCTGGTGGGGTGGTCCCGTCGATCGAAAGTGATCGGGCAGGAGGACCATGGGTTGAACTTTGGGGCGACTGGCTCCAGCGCATAGACTTCCTTGAGAGCACGCTTCCGCTCCGTTTTGGGGATGTGGGTTGTGTATATCATATTCACCGTCCGAACTTGCGGGGGAAATCCCTTCTATACTTTGTTGTTCGGTGGCCGGGGCCCCTCCTCATCATTGTTATGTAGGCCCTTGTCTCTGGTCTCGGCACTTATCTTGCCTGCCTGCTTGAACACCCAACAATCCCTATTGGTGTGGTTGGCTGGCTGTTCGGGGGTGCCGTGTATCTGGCACGAGCGATCAAGTATCCGGTCTAAGCTGGATGGGCCCTGAGGGTTTCGTTTGAATGGCTTCTTCCGCTGACCCGGTTTAGAGCCTCTGAATCCGGCATTGACTGCCGTATCTTCAGTATTGTCACTGTTAATGCAGCGCTTATGCTTGTTGCGGTGTGACCTGCCGTTGTTATCCTTGTTATCCGAATTGCTAGGGCTTTTGCTTATGTTATTGCTACGAGCTAGACAGCTGTCTTCTCCCACGCAGAAGCGGGTCATGAGTGTCGTGAGGGCTGCCATAGACTTCGGCTTTTCCTGTCCTAGGTGCCGGGCAATCCATTCGTCTCGGATGTTATGCCTGAAGGCTGCGAGGGCCTCGGCATCCGGACAATCGAATATTTGGTTTTTCTTTGTCAGGAACCGTGTCCAAAATTGTCTGGCTGATTCCTCTGGTTGCTGGATTATGTGGCTTAGGTCATCGGCGTCTGGTGGCCGCACATACGTTCCCTGGAAGTTGTCAAGGAATGCGGATTCCAGGTCCTCCCAACAACTGATTGATTCTGTAGGCAGGCTATTAAGCCAATGTCGAGCTGGGCCTTTAAGCTTGAGCGGGAGATATTTGATGGCATGTAGATCATCGCCACGGGCCATGTGGATGTGAAGGAGATAATCCTCGATCCATACCGCAGGATCTGTTGTGCCATCGTATGATTCAATGTTTACGGGTTTGAAGCCCTCGGGGATTTGATGATCCATTACTTTGTCTGTGAAGCATAGTGGGTGTGCGGCGCCCCTGTACTGAGCTATATCGTGACGCAGCTCGGACAAGCTTGGTCTGTAGTATTCGGCCGGGCCATACTTATTATGTCCGGCGTGACGGCTAGCGTCACGTGAAGCGGGGCGCCCATGCGATCCGTAGATTGATCTTGTTTGCCTTGCCTTATTCTCCAAGATGTCTCGCAGATCTGTTGCATCTCCCCGTACTCTGGTATGTTTTGAGTGGTGTCGGGGTGCGGCTTGGGTCGAGGGCCTGAAAGCCTCTCTATCACGGCCACGGGGTGGCCGATCAGGCGCATCGTACACTGGTGATGTAGGTTTAGTTGCTTCCTCCTCAAGTTGGGGAAGTAGCCTGCGCTTCGGGTAGCTCTTGGATAGGCGTTCTAGTTTATACTCTTTGGCCGCCAGGACTTCGGTCCATCTGTCGGCTAGCAAGTCTTGGTCAGTTCTATGCTGCTGCTGTTTCTTCTTGAGGCTGCTTGCCATGGCTACGAGTCTGCGTTTGAAACGCTCTTGCTCGACGGGATCCTCTGGCACAACGAATTCATCGTCGTCGAGGCTTGCCTCGTCTTCGGAGGGAGGCATGTAATTGTCGTCCTCATCCTCTTTGTCGGCCGCTCTCTCACGAGGGCTGGCTCCTTCGTTCTCCTGCAATGAATCCTGCTGGAGGGGGTTGTCTTTGGCACTGTCCGGCGTATTGTTATCTCCGATGCCGGAATTGCCGTTTTTGCTTTGGCGGGACTTAGAGCGGCGCCGCTGGCGTCGACGCTTGGGTTGCTTCTTGGAGGGGTCATCCTCTGTTTTCTCCTCGCCATCCCCCGCTTTAGGGGTGTCCACCATGTATTTGTCATATGACGAGGTGGCTTTCCAGTTCCCTATAGGCACTGGTTCTTGATTGTCTCCTTCATCAGCGTCCATACCGTCGATGTCTTCGGAGTCGAAGTCGAGCATGTCGGTTAAATCGTCGACAGTGGCTACAAAGTGGGTGGTGGGTGGGCTACAAATTTCTTCGTCGTTCGCGTCCCAACCGTGTTGGCCGTAGTCTGGCCAGGGCTCTCCTGACAAAGAGAGAGACTTTAACGAATTCAGGATGTTGCCGAAAGGTGAGTGCTGAAAGACATCCGCGGCGGTGAACTCCATGACCGGAGCCCAATCGGGCTTAACCGGGAGAGGTGCGGGATTTATGAAGTCCGGATCGGAGTCTGGCACCTCGGAGTCACGGGCCTTGCGAGGGGCTAGGCTGGTATCCGGCTCTATCACCATAGAGATTGCAGTTTCCGGGGTGGCGTCTAACCGCCCGTCCCCGACTGGCGTAGTGGGCTCCGAGCTAATGGTCGGAGCGGACACCTGAGCGACGCTCCGGGCGTTGTCCGATGACAGAGCTAAATCGTGTCCATCATGACAATGCGGCGCGCCCGGTTGTGGCTCGAATCTGTCGAAGATCAAGTCCCCGCGGATGTCGGCCGTGTAGTTCAAGCTTCCAAACCTGACCTGATGGCCAGGGGCGTAGCTCTCGATCTGCTCCAGATGGCCGAACGAGTCAGCCCGCAGTGCGAAGCCGCCGAATACGAAGATCTGTCCAGGGAGAAAAGTCTCATCTCGGACCGCGTCGCGGTTGACGAGCGAAGAAGCCATCGGGCCTAAAAGGCGACGACACAGAGGAACTCTCAATGAAAGCACCAATGTCGGTGTCAAAACCGGCGGATCTTGGGTAGGGGGTCCCGAACTGTGCGTCTAGGCGGATGGTAATAGGAGACAAGGGACACGATGTTTTTACCCAGGTTCGGGCCCTCTTGATGGAGGTAAAACCCTACTTCTACTTGATTAATATTGATGATATGGGTAGTACAAGAGTAGATCTACCACGAGATCGAAGTGGCTAAACCCTAGAATCTAGCCTATGGTATGATTGTTGTTCGTCCCACGGACTAAAACTCTCCGGTTTATATAGACACCGGAGAGGGCTAGGGTTACACAGAGTCGGTTACAATGGGAGGAGATCTTCATATCGTATCACCAAGCTTGCCTTCCACGCCAAGGAAAGTCCCATCCGGACACGGGACGGAGTCTTCAATCTTGTATCTTCATAGTCCGGGAGTCCGGCCAAAGGTCTTAGTCCGGCCATCCGGACACCCCCTAATCCAGGACTCCCTCAATGGGCTTGGCACGAGTGGGATCCACCGGGCTTCCCAATCCCCCTGTTCACCCACGCACAGGGCCCTGCACAAGGGAGCGATGACCGGTGTCGCGGGGAGCCAGGCCATCGAGGAGGGCACGCTGCAGCCGTGGGGTCGCCTCACTCATGGGCCCATGTTGAAGGCACAACCCGCGAGTTCATGGTGTGGGTGGCAATGCCGCCAAGCACATGGATTCACCTCCCGAGGCCCTTCGTAGGGGAGATTTCGCCGAGGGGCCCATTGAGCTGTGGCTGCAACACGATAGATGCTGCGGCTGGGCTGCGAAGGCAGAGGTCGAGGTCATCGATGCCGGCGATGCCTTCATGACCCAGGGGTGGGTTGCGATCACCCGCGCCTGCCGCCAGGAGGGGGTCCATGCTATCCATTTCGTGTACGACGGGGCATCAACACTCTTCTTCAAGGTCTTCGACAAGGAAGGTCAGCGTCTGGGATGCTGCCCTGAGGAAGTCGACCGCGGTGACAGGGCCACCGGCGGAGAACTTGCCCTTGGCCTTGTTAGCGACTCCTCCAACAGCAGCAACGCCTTCTTTGATAGCAGCAGCGCCTCCTTTGAGCGTGACGGTGGCAACTATGATCCGCGAGCCGCCACGCCCGTGCCTTGGGAACAACGTCCGCTCGACATCGCCAGTGAAGCCGCCGAGGCCCTGGTTCCCTTAGGACTTCCTCTTTTGCTTTATCCCTGCAATATGTCATGATGGACCCCTCGGGGGTATGTAAACTTTTGCTTAGTTGCTATTATCCTCCAATCAGTGCTACGCTTGTGTCTCCCACTATGACACGATCCCCCCTTTCATTCTCGCGGCAGCTTAGCGCTCTACGTCGGCAGGACCTAGTCCCCAGGCAGGCTTCAGCCGTCGCTGGTATGCCAGGTCGCGATGCCGTGGTCAAGACTAGGAGGTGAGCAGCCCGAGGTCCAGTGAGAGCCCCTGAGGCGCGATGCTTAGGAGGTCCCCCTTGACGCGCAAGCATCTCTCGAAAGACCAAAAGGGAAACATCCTTGCCCTAGCGAGACCGCGAGGGACATGACGTTGATCGTGAGACACACATATGGCATATATTTATTGACTTATCTTGGTGATATGTAGTCGTCCTCTTGCCGTGAGGGCAACTTCCATACAATGCGCGACCGGGTCACGATAACCATGGCGTCTCCAGGCGAGACCCGCGCTGTCCCCTTTTTCCTTGCTCATCTGGGTGCTCTATGTCCTCAGGTCCCGACCCTCGAGCAGTACTTAGCTGCCACTGGTATGCTAGGTCGCGATGTCGTGGTCAAGGCCAGGGGGTGAGGGATCATGAGCCAATAGGGGCCCTAGCGACGTGATTCGCAGGGGCTCCCCCTTTAACATGCAAGCGAATCATGTAGAGGAAGGGACAACCGACCTCATGGAGGCGTCTCAGATGGACCGCGACCTGCTGCCCTAACTCCGGAGGTCCCTGTGAGTTAGCTGAAGGAAGAAAGCATAAAATACAGTGGCGCTCGTTGACCTGCCGGTGATCTTTCCACGAGAAAGCATAGGCCCCGAGGACACGGTGAGGTGACACATGCCAAGCGGGCCGCGGGTCAGAGATCGGTCTCTTAGTTTTTTTAGTGCTGCAGGGACAAACCTGAGCACATGCACCATGCCAACAACCCTCGTCGCGGTATGAACTCGAGGCAGGTTAGCAATGCACGGAGGCCGCGTGGGGCGACTCCACGAATGACATGATAATGGAAACGATGCAGGTAATCATGACAAGGTGAGGCCAGTTCTGATAGAGGCCCTAAATGATACATGCTGCAGGACGGACCCATACAATTTCAGGATAATGCAGCCCGATGGGCGCTCTCAACTGAACAAACTGAAAAGTCACCTGGCACCGTCGGGGTAGAAGTGTTGAAGTAGCTGCAGATGCGCGCCGCAGAAGTTGCTCCTCATGAGCCAGCGGGCTCCTGAGCCTCGGGGGGCTCTGGAAGCTCCGAATCCTCCTCCATCAGGACTGCCTGGCGCCTGGCTTCACAAGATGCCAGGACGCCATGCATGCACCGCTAGAGTGAGGCAGCCGCTCCCGACAGGCCGAACGGCATGCGGACATAGCTGTGGGGTGGCCTCCACACCGACCAACACGGGATGGCCATAAGAGCTCCTAGGAAGCAACCCTGATGAGGCCCGGGATGTTCACACAGACACGCAGCTCGCCTCTCATGTCCTAGGCGGCAACTACACTGAGTGACGCGGGCCGGTGCTCTCCTCGCATGGCCCGCGCCTCCTGAAGATCCTCGATTGCCTTGATGATGAATTCCTATGTGTTTGGTGCTTCATGCCCTGTGCCTTGCTCCTGGAAGTGCACGTTGAAGCACGCCCCCACATGGTGCCCGAACGCCTCCCTCGTGATGCTGGCCAGGTCAAAGGCCCTCCATAGAAGAGCCCTCGAGCCCAACCTGAGAGGGGTACCGAACGCGCCTTCCTATGCGAGAGGGAAAGGCGCCCCAGCAGAGGGCGAGGGGTCTGAAACGCGATCGTCGGGCACCCCAGCCTCCTGAGGGCCCCTGAGAAGGAGCTGCTTATTCTTCTTGGGGGCGACCTCAGGGGGATGGGTGGTGCCCTCGCCATTCGAGTCCTCGACTGCTACAACCTGGTAGGTGCGCTCGAGGGAGCACATCGCGTCCTTCTCATCACGGGCGACCGTGATGATGCCGCAGCTTCCTGGCATCTTGAGGACGTTGTAGCCGTGGTGAGTTGCTGCCATGAACTTGGAGAGGGCTTGGTACCCGAGGATGGCGTTGTAAGGCAGGCGAATGTGAGTGACATCAAATTCAATGAGCTCGGTGCGGTAGTTGCTGTGCTTGCCAAAGGTGACGGAGAGACGGGTCTGCCCGATGGGGTGAGTAGAGCCGTCGGTCACTCCTGAGAATGGTTTGGTGGGCTGAAGCTAGTCGTATGGCACCTGAAGCCTGTAAAATGTCTCGACGGAGAGGACATTGAGCCCAACGCCACCGTTAATGAGTGTCTTGGTGACGAGAACATTGTTGATGGTTAGTGAGCAAAGCATCGGGAGCACGCCTGAAGTGGCCACACACTTGAGCTGGTCCTAAGAGTCAAAGGCGATGGAGTACTCGGACCACCTGAGTGGATGCGATGCCTCAAGCTTGGGGAGGGCCGCGTTCACCTCATGAGCGAACTGCTTGAAGACACGATAAGAGGTAGGGGCCTGCGCACCTCCCAGGATGCAGGCGATAGCACGAGGATCTTGGAAGCCCCCAGGCCCATAATACTGCTGGTGGTCGTCGTTCCTTCTTGGTGGCGGTGGCAGTGGAGGGAGGCCAGCGTTGCCCTGAGGATGGTCCTCATGAGGCTGGTCCCGCCATGGACCGTTGTGAGGCTGGTCCTGCCAGCGGTCTTCACGAGGCTGATCACGCCAACCCTGACAGGGGCCACGATCGTCCCAGTAGCCTATGTCGCGACCTCCTCCATGGCCGTAGCCAAGGTCGTTGCGCTCAGGGCGGTGGCCAAGGCGCCCGTCCCGGATGGCCCTGAGCTCTTGGCAGTCAGTGGTGTTGTGGCTGTGCATGTTATGGAAGACGCAGAACGGGCGGTTGCCTTTGGAAGACTCAGGGTGATCACAATCGCGCTTCATCTCAGGCTCGGCCGCGAGCACCGTCGGGCCCTTGCGCTTCACGTCCTTCGCCTTGGCCTTCTTGTCTTCCGAGTCGGCCTCAGGGAGCTCAAGGAGCGAGAGATGGCCTTCTTCTTCCATCACACACCTGGTCTTCATATTGAACATCTCCATAGCCGAGCACATGTCCTCATGTATGCAGAGCTCCTCCTTCATCTTGATGCCCCGTACGCGATCAGTGGACGCTGAGATGATGGCCTTGTCCGACACCTTGGGGATCTTGAGGCGAACGTTGGTGAACTGTTGGACGTATTTGTTCAAGGTCTCTCCTGGTTGTTGCTTGATGCGCTGCAGGTCGCCAGCTGCCGGAGCGTGGTCGTGGGTGGCTTGGAAGTTGGCGATGAAGCGCTCCCGCAGCTCGTTCCAGGAGGAGATGGACCCCGCGGGGAGGTTCAGGAGCCACGAGCATGCGCCATCCTTGAGAGCCATGGGGAAACAGTTCGCCATGACCTTGTAGTCACCACTCGCCGCCTCGATGCTTAACTCATAGAGCTGAAAGAATTCAGCCGGGTCGGGAGTGCTGTCATAGCGCGGAGGCAGATCTGGCTTGAACTTGTCGGGCCAGACGACACGACGAAGCTCTGGAGTGAATGCTCAACACCCCTCCATGGCCATAGGGGATCGCCATGGAGTGGGTGCCAAGTCTTGGCGCCCATGCGCAACCACCTCGGGCTGCATGCGGTCTTGACACGGGGGTGCCGGAGGAGCTGGGAGCGCACGCATCTCTCCCTGGAGCTGCTGCACCACCCTGCAGCTTTCTTCATCGCATGCGGGCGCCTTGCACGGCGGGTCGCACTGGGGAGCCTCACACCTTGGCTCGGGGACGACATCTTGCCGAAGAGGAGGGGGAGGCGCGCCTTGAGCTACGTCACCCGCCTGAGGCTGTGAGGGAGGCAGCAAACGAGACAGCGCAGGAGCCTCTCCAGCAGCACTGACGAGCTCGGCGATGCGGTCCATCCAGTCCTCGGAGAGGTCGTCGGCCGGACGATAGCACAGAAACTCATGCACCATGATTAGCGTTGACTGCACGGTTGCTAGACCGCGATGATCATGGGAGGACGAAGCAGCGGCCGGGGTCAGCGAAGGAGTGGCTGTGCGGCCGTCGGTCGCATGGAGGGCGGCAACGAGGAATCCTGCTGCTCGTGGGCTGCAGGGCCGGTGGCGGCGTTGGCCACTGGCAATGGGGAGTGGAGGGGAGCACCATTGCCCGCAGGTGCCGTCTAAGCAACGCGCGCGGCGAGGGCTGCCTGACACTCAGCATGAACTTGATGAGCGTCTACCATGGGAACAACATAGTGATGGTGAAACAACCGGCGGAAGAGAGGCTTCGACACGCCCCAACCTGGCGCACCAAATGTCGGATTCTGGACTCCGCGGACCCAAGAAAGGTTTGAACTTAGGGTTGTGTGCAAAGAACTCAACCCTTCTAGCCGATCGACTTGCTGCCCTCACGACCTAGCTCGATGAACGGGAAGGAAATGAACACGGCAGTTTAACCAGGTTCGGGCCACCTTGCGGTGTAAAACACTACTCCTGCTTTGTGGTGGATTAGCCTCGCGGGGGGATGAGGATGAACTAGTACAAGAGGAAGAACCGCCTTAGGAGGCGTGTTCTTGTGATGAGCTCAAAGGGTTTGGTCTCAAGGGGTCCGATCCAGAGCTCGATGACTTGATCCTCTTCTGCGGTGGTGGCTAGGCTATATTTATAGTGGCCTCGGTCCCCTTCCCTCAAAACTTACGTGGTAAGGGATCCCACAATGACCAATTTTGAAAGGGAAAAGTAGTACATCTGATCCTAATGAAAGGTGGTCTTCGCCTGCAAAGCTTCTAATCGTGACATCGTGGTGGGCTTGACGATGACATCCATCCTGCCGTTCTGGCGGTCCTGGTCTTGTTGCAGGCAAACCGTAACCTTTGGCTCATTCCTTGGGACTCCGCGCCTGCGCTTGCCTCCTTAGCACCAAAGAGGAAACATGCGCTCTGCGCCCACTGGCGCACGCCTAGCCTTGGTCGTCATGGCTGGCGTTACCTCAGCCTCATGAGGTGAGGGCTTGCATAGAAATCTTTGCTCCTCAGGAGGCCACCTGGGGAGGCCGCTCCTTCAGGAGGTCTTGATGTCGCCCGCCTCACGAGGCTTGGCCCCTCACGAGGTTCATGTATTGTTGATGATGAAGATGGGCCATACCAGGCCATCGGTGGAGCCACGCCGTGGGCTGCAGGCAGGCAAGTCTGGGTATCCTGGTTCCCAGAACGCCGACACTAGTGTATTAAGTTCATGGAGAAATAGAGTAATGCAATAAGAACGATGACATGATGTAGACAAGATATATTCATGTAGGAATAGACCCCATCTTGTTATCCTTAATGGCAACGATCAATACGTGTCTTTTTGCCCCTTCTGTCACTCGGAAATAACACCGCACGACCGAACCCATCACAAAGCACCTCTTCCCATGGCAAGAAAAATTGATCTAGTTGGCCTAACTCAACCAAAGATTCAAGGAAGAAATACGAGGCTATAAGTAATCATGCATATAAGAGATCAAAACTCAAATAACTTTCATGGATAAAATAGATCTGATCATAAACTCAATGTTCATCGGATCCCAACAAACACACTGCAAAAAGAGCTACATCAAATAGATCTCCAAGAGACCATTGTATTGAGAATCAAAAGAGAGAGAGAGAGAGAGAGGAAGCCATCTAGCTACTAACTACGAACCCGAAGGTATACAATGAACTACTCACGCATCATCGGAGAGGCACCAATGAGGATGAGGAACCGCTCTGTGATGGTGTCTAGATTGGATCTGTGGTTTCTAGAACTTGCGCGGCAAGAATTGTTTTTTTCGTCGACTCCCCTAGGGTTTCTGGAATATTTAGGTATTTATAGAGCAAAGAGGCGGTGCGGGAGGACACCGAGGCGGGAGGCCACCAAGCGCACCCAGGTGGGTTGTGCCTGATGGAAATATGCCCTAGAGGAAATAATAAAATGGTTATTATTATATTTCCTTAATCATGATAAAGGTTTATTATTCATGCTAGAATTGTATTGATCGGAAACTTAAATACATGTGTGGATACATAAACAAATACCGTGTCCCTAGTGAGCCTCTACTAGACTAGCTTGTTGATCAAAAGATGGTTAAGGTTTCCTAACCATAGACATGAGTTGAATCGTTTGATAACAGGATCACATCATTAGGAGAATGATGTGATGGACAAGACCCATCCGTTAGCTTAGCATAATGATCGTTCAGTTTATTGCTATTGCTTTCTTTATGTCAAATACATATTCCTTTGACTAGATTATGCAACTCCCAAATACCGGAGGAATGCCTTGTGTGTTTTCAAATGTCACAACGTAACTGGGTGATCATAAAGATGCTCTACAGGTATCTCCAAAGTTGTTTGTTAAGTTGGCATAGATCAAGATTAGGATTTGTCACCCCGAGTATCGGAGAAGTATCTTTGGGCCCTCTCAGTAATACACATCATAAGAAGCCTTGCAAGTGAATGACTAATGAGTTAGTTATGAGATGATGTTTTACGGAACGAGTAAAGAGACTTGCCGGTAACGAGATTGAACTAGGTATAGAGATACCAACGATCGAATCTCGGGCAAGTAACATACCGATGGACAAAGTGAATTACGTAGGTTGTCATAACGGTTCGTTCGATAAAGATCTTCGTAGAATATGTAGGAACCAATATGGGCATCCATGTTCCGATATCGGTTAGTGACCGGAGAGGTGTCTCGGTCATGTCTACATAGTTCTCGAACCCGTAGGGTCCGCACGCTTAACGTTCGTTGATGATATAGTGTTATATGAGTTATATGATTTGAAGACCGAATGTTGTTCGGAGTCCCGAAGGAGATTACAGACATGGCGAGGAGTCTCAAAATGGTTGAAAGTTAAAGATTGATATATAGTACGATGGTATTCGGATACCGGAATAGTTTCGGAGTGCACCGGGTAATCATCGAGTCACCGAAAGGGGTTCCGGACACCCCCGGGAGGGTAATGGGCCAATTGGGCCATTAGAGGGGAGGACACTAGCCCACAAGGGGCTGGTGCACCCCCTATGGCAGCCTCCCAAGTGGGGGAAAGGAAAGGGGGGATTCAGCCTCCCCTTCCTTCCCTCTTGCACCTTTCCTTCCCCACTTCGGCAAATATGGTAAGGGGGCGCCACTTGGGAAGGAACCCAAGTAGGATTCAGCCTACTTGGGGGTGCCTCCTGGCTGCTCCCTCCTCCCCCCCACCTATATATATGTGGGAGGGGGAGCCTAGCACAACGAAAACAATTTCTTAGCCGTGTGCGGCGCCCCCTCCACCGTTTACACCCTCAGTCATATTTTCGTAGTGGTAAGGCGAAGCCCTGCGGAGATAGCATCATCATTACCATCACCATGCCATCATGCTGCCAGAACTCATCCATTACCTCACCGCCTTGCTGGATCAAGAAGGGGGAGGATGTCATCGAGCTGAATGTGTGCTGAACACAGAGGTGTCGTACGTTCAGTACTCGATCGGTTGGATCGCGAAGAAAGTTCGACTACATAAACCGCGTTGTCAAATGCTTCCGCTTACGGTCTACAAGGGTAAGTAGACTGATGACCCACAAGTATAAGGGATCATTGTAGTCCTTTCGATAAGTAAGAGTGTCGAACCCAACGAGGAACAGAAGGAAATGACAAGCGGTTTTCAGCAAGGTAATGTCTGCAAGCACTGAAATTATAAGTAATGAGTAGTTTGATGGCAAGATAATTTGTAACGAGCAAGTAATGGTAAAGGTAACAAAAGTGTAGCAAGGTAGCCCAATCCTTTTGAGGCAAAGGACATGCCAAAATGGTCTCTTATGATAAGCAAAGTGTTCTTGAGGGCACAAGGGAGTTTCATCTAGTCACTTTCATCATGTTGGTTTGATTTGTGTTCGCTACTTTGATAATTTGATATGTGGGTGGCCCGGTGCTTAGGTGTTGTTCTTACTTGAACAAACCTCGTACTTATGATTAACCCCCTCGCAAGCATCTGCAACTACGAGAAAAGTATTAAGAATAAATTCTAACCATAGCATTAAACTTTTAGATCCAAATCAGCCCCTTACAGAATAACGCATAAACTAGGGTTTAAGCTTCTGCCACTGTCGCAACCCATCATATAATAACTACTCCACAATTCATTCCCTTTGGACCAAGTATGGTGAAGTGTCATGTAGTCGACGTTCACATGACACCACTAAGGGAATCACAACATACATATCATCAAAATTTCGAACACATATAAAATTCACATGATTAGTTGCAACAAGATTTCTCCCATGACCTCAAGAATGAAAGTAACTACACACAAATGATAATCATGCCCAAGCTTAGAGGGATATTAAATAGCATAATGGATCTGAACATATAATCTTCCACCAAATAAACCATATAGCAATCAATACAAGATGTAATCAACACTACTAGTCACCCACAAGCACCAATCTATAGTTCCGGTACAAAGATTGAACACAAGAGATGAACTAGGGTTTGAGAGGAGATGGTGCTGTTGAATATTTTGATGGAGATTGCCCTCCCCAAGATGGGAGAGTTGTTGGTGATGATGATGACGATGATTTCCCCCTCCGGGAGGGAATTTCCCCCGGCGGAATCGCTTCGCCAGAGGGCAAAAGTGCTCCTGCCCAAGTTCCGCCTCGAGAAGGCGTCGCTCTGTCCTGAAAATCCTCTTCTTATTTTTTTCTAGGTAAAAATGACTTATATACCAGAAGAGGGGCACCAGAGGTGGGCTGGGCTGAGCAAAACCCACCAGGGCACGCCTGGGGGGCATGGCGCGCCCTGGTGTCTTGTGCTCACCAGGTGCCCCCCCTCCGGTAGTTATTTGCTCCAATATTTCTTATTTATTCCATGAAAATTCCCCCCATGTGCACCCTGGTGGGTTTTGCTCACCAGGTGCCCCCCTCCGGCAATTGTTTGCTCCAGTATTTCTTATTTATTCCATATAAATTCCTCATGAAGTTTCAGCTCATTTGGAGTTGTGCAGAATAGGTAGCCTGACATAGCTTTTTCAGGTCTAGATTCCAGCTGCCGGAATTCTCCCTCTTTGTGTGAAATTGCATATTATGAGAGAAAAGGCATTAGAATTACTCCAAAAATCATTATTATGCATAAAAACATCATAAATAATAGCAGGTAAACATGATGCAAAATGGACGTATCAACTCCCCCAAGCTTAGACCTTGCTTGTCCTCAAGCGAAAACCGAAATCAAAAAACATGTCCACATGCTTAGAGAGAGAGAGAGGTGTTGACAAAAACAAAATATGGACATAGAAGCATCATATGAATTATTATGACAACAACAAACTTTAACATAAAACTTTTATCATACAACTTTTATCATAGACTTTTATCATAGACTTCTCATGAACAAGTTACAATTCATCACAACATCAAAGTATAAAGCATAAAATCCATTGAAAACCAACAAACTATGTTCTTAGTCAACTTTGCAACTACAATTCATCATCTTTTCAGGAAGGGTCACGTATCGGAGCCTTTTTGGCAAGTCCACATACTCAACCATCATATAGTCTTCTATGATTGCTAACACTCACCGCATACACATGAGCAAAACGTTTCAACCGGACACATAGAAAGATAGGGGCTTACGATTTTTCCTCTCAACATACTCACCTCAAGGGTGATGTCAACAATAATAACTCATGCTACCCATATCCAACTGGATGTATGTGCCTAGATCTTTCCTCACCACATGATGCTTGGCAAAAGAGAAAATAAAAAAGGAATAGAGAGAAAAACTTTGACTCTTGCATAAAAGTAAATACATAAAAGTAAAAGATGGGCCCTTTGCAGAGGGAAGCAGAGGTTGCCATGCGCTTTTTGTTTGTATGCTCAACCCCTTAGTGCAAAAGAACGTCACATTATATTGCCCCTTGTGATAGCAACCTTTATTATGCAATCTGTCGCTTTTATTCTTTGCCATCACAAGTTCATACAATGCTCAATTTTCTCTTACGCTAAATGATCTAACACTTTTAGAAGCAATTTTTATTGCCTTATTGCACCGATGAAAACTTACTTGAAGGATCTTACTCAATCCTTAGGTAGCTATGGTGGACTCTTGAAAATAAGACTTGGGTTCAAGGGTTTTTGGATGCACAAGTAGTATCTCTACTTGGTGCGGAATTTTTGGCTAGCAAAGATGGGGGGCAAGCACCACATGTTGAAGGATCTATGACAATATAAATTCTATGTGAATATGAACAAACATAAATCATTATGTTGTCTTCAATGTCCAACGTCAACAATTTTGGCATATAATATTTTGATGGCGGCTCACAATCACAAAAGATTTCCAAGATAGTGTATTTGCATGTGGTCTTCTCTTCCCTTATTAATTCTTTCACGAATTGCATCATTGACCAATGCTATGTGTCAGTGGGAAACGACACCTATGGGATCACAAGAATCCCTACTGCGGTTGCGGGGTGCGGGATCGTGAGAAGAGCGGGACTAGCAGACATCACAAAGGGGATTTACCCAGGTTCGGGCCGCAAAGATGCGTAAAACCCTACGATCCTGCTTTGGTGGATGTATTTAGTGTTCTTGAGCTCTTGAACTAACTATGGGTGTTCCAGGTTCCAAAGAGCCGAATCCCTCTTCGGTGTGCCATGGGCCTCCTTTTATAGGCGAAAGGGGCTACCACAGTGGCACACAGAAGGGGGAAAGCGCTACAGTGCTATGAGCTTATCACTGGTATTACAGGACAAAGTGCATTAAATGTGGGGCTTAGGTGTCCCTCTACTTTATTGGGGACGGGGGTGAGGCCCGTCCCATCCATCGCCGCCCCTCCTGGTTTTGACACGCGCCCTGGCCAGTGGTGCATGTAGTGCCACGTAGGCAGGCAGGCAGCTGAGGTGGCATGGTGGTGGAGCCTCCACGAAGGGATGCATGTTGCCACGTAGGTGCCTGCCCAACTGGTTGGGTCGGCAGCTGCATGCGAACGGTGGTGGCGGAGACTTGTTGGCGCTGGCCCCGCTGGCGCGCCTGGCGAGGGTCTTGCCGGGTGGCCCGGCAAGGGTCCTGCCGCGGTACGCCGTCGTCCCTGGCAAGGATCTTGCCGGGGGTCTCGTGGGCTTCCTCGACAAGAACCTTGCCGGCTCTTGCCGAGGATTGTTGCCTTCCTATCCTTATTTGATCTTGACTATTCTTTGTCTTCACAAAGATCTGCATGCCACCACAGAGGTGCCTCTCGAGTCTTGTCCCAATGCGTTTGCTTGGCGTTGGTGGGCTCGAAGGTGGCTCACTCAGCTGGTGTGGACGAGCTGCCCCGACAAGGGTCTTGCCGGGGCCGCTGAGGCCGTCCCCGGCAAGGGTCCTTGCCGGGACAACCTGCATTGCCCGTGCGACATTTGGGGCCTTGGTCCTTGATGTTGCTTTGTTCGTCTTGTGCCTTCGGCTTCTCTCCGGCTTCCCTCTCCTGCCCTGTTTATGCGTGGCCGTGGCAGGTGGCTCTGACTGCCTGTGCACAAGTAAAGGGGTCAAAAGCAGACCCCTACTTTTGTACACCGACAGGAGCCCCCGGGCCTGGGCCATACATAAGCATAGCACGTAGTTGGGCCAGGCCCAGAACGGTGCGCGGGCAGTTGGGGCGGATTTTAACCACGGTAACTGTTCCGTCCGCTGCGCTTCCCCCCACGACCCGCGTCGGACGCGCGTTGTGGGGGTCGTGCGCGCGTATGACGGAAGCGTGCTGGCGTCATCCCGTGGTGGACAGTAAAGAGGCGGCTTGCGTGTCTCTTTGAGACTGCAGGGATGCTGCTCATTTACTGCCCTTGCTTGGGAACCGTCACTCCACGCGTCCCACCGTGCCCATCCTTTGCACCACGTTCGCTGCATGCATGGTGCAGAGCGAATGACATGCGCGTGGGATGTGAGAAGTCATGCGTGTGCGCGGGTTGATTCCCACGCGCTTTCAATGGAGCGGGGAGGGCGGTCGACGACCCCGCTTGTTGTCACTTCAACGGGCTAGATTGGCCGAGAGGGGGCGGCTGAGCCTCGCCCCCGCCCCTTTATAAAGAGGAGAGTGGGAGGAATGGTGCCCCTCAATCCTCCATCATCTGCCTCTTCCTGTCCTTGCTCTCTCCTTCTTCTCGTTATGGCGAGGGGGCGTGGCGACGCTTCATCGGTGGCGGCGAGGGTCTCGGCTCGGCAGCGGATCACCCCTCCCCAAGAGCTCGTGGCGGCAGAGCCGGCCGCGAGAGGGAGGGGGAGGGGGCGAGGTCAAGTCCGTCGCGGTGCTCGGGGGAGAGTAAGACGGGGCGGTAGATCGGCCTCGCCTCCGCTAGCAGCCCCTCCTCCGATGGGAGGCCATGTCGGGGACAACCCCTGTGAATTCTCCATCAGACTGCGCCAGCCGCCGCGCTGTCGTCTTTGCCTTCCGACCCTGTTTGCCCGGGAGATGGAGCTGGATCCACCACAGGCGCTGCGGCTACATATGAGGGGCTGCGGGAACAGCGGTACATGGGCCGATGTTGAGTTCCCCGCCCCTCATGTTATGTATCTCCGTCGAGGGTGGAAGACCTTCGCCTGCATCCATAGCTTGAAGGAGGGGCTCACTCTCCATTTGAAATTAATGGAGAGCGGCCTCCTCTCCGTCAAGATCTTCGGGCACTTCGGAACTCGCGTAAGGTGTTGCATGGAGAGCTCCTCCGATGATGAAGATTCTTCCTCGAGCGGGAGTGACGAGGAGGACAGCGGCAGCGACGACGAGGATAGCAGGCGGCAGGACGACGGGTCTGACCAGGCGTCGGGCACGTCGCTCCGGGGCGGCACCGGCAACTCCATCATCCGCATCGCCAGCTCCTTGAACTTCTCGGGGTCGCCTCCTTGGGCGGCTGGCATTGGGAGGCTACAAAAGAGGAAGAGGGCGGGCGGCAAGGCCGTCAAGTCGGAGTACGCAGGCACCGACGCCTTCGTAGCGTATTGACGGTCCTGCCGCCTCATCTTCCAGCTCTTCCTCCGGTGCTGCCATCACCATCCAGCACCTGGACGACCACCAAGGTGTTTCCTCGGTGTCTTCTGCCACCCGTAGCTCGCCTAGGCGCCCCTCTTGCCCTTTTGCCTTCTTGTTCCATTTCCTGAGGAGAGGGACAAGAAAGGGATTATGAGCACCTTATCTTTTTTTAGTCTTGTAAGCCTTCAGGCCTTTGTTAACTTTAGAACTTGTAATCCCCCTGTTCATGTTTTTCATTCCGTATGAACTGTACCTGTATGGGATGTTTTTAATGAAAAGGGGTGTTTGCCGGGCTTTTCGTTCGCGGGTGAAACCCAAGGCAAGGATCGAATCCTTGTTGCCACCTAGGTAAACGTTTTTCCGCCCGGCAACAGGCCTTGCCGACCCCCCATCTTGCTCGACCTTTCTCATGCTCTTGGCGGAGGCAGGGAGGAGGTGAGTTTGGGCCCCATGTTCTATCCCCTTGCTGCCGTGACTACGACCAACCCCGGACCTAGGAGATGATCCTTTGGTTCGGAAAGAGGGGAGCACGATAGCTTGGATATAAAACGAGGTCTCACATATCCTAGTTCATAACGAAATGCATGATAGGGGATAAAAAGACTTATCTGGACCTGCAGCCCTCGGCGGCCTTGGCTTGCCGTGGACGGATCCTTGTATTCGTAGCCCCCGGCAACCTTGGCTTGCCGGGGTCGAGGCACCGTCTCGTTCCTTTCTTCCGGATAGATAAGCAGAAATACTTACGTGTCCTGCGAACCAAAAAGGACAAGGAAGAAACAGAGAGATGCACACTTGACCTCTAAGCTAGGGGTTAGCCGCCATCGAGCACTATCAACCCTAACCGAGGAGACTCGACCTAGCATGCATGCTATAACTTAGGGCGCCAGCGCTTCATTTATTAGTGCTTAGGGTCTGCGCCTGGCTTTGTACAAAGGGTTACATGCCTTACCGGCAAGGCTTGTACAAAAGGGTGGCTTGCCGGGAGGCCCGACAGCCGCGCCTTATGGGTAAAATTTGCGAAGATGCTCAATGTTCCAGGAATTGCTCTCTGGAATGGCATCTTCGGTCTCCAGGCGGACTGCGCCGGGCCTGGTGACTCGTATTACCCGATAAGGGCCTTCCCACTTCGGCGTCAACTTGTTGGAATTCTTGGCCGACTGAATGTGCCAAAGAACAAGGTCACCTTCCTCAAATCTCCGGGCATGAACCTTGCGGCTGTGGTAGCGGTGCAAGGCTTGCTGGTAGCGTGCTGCTCTCACAGCCGCCCGGAGACGATCTTCCTCAAGGAGCATTGCATCATCTTGCCGCAGTCGCTCTTGCTCAAGCTCATCATAAGCGAGCACTCAAGGTGACCCGTGTATGAGTTCTGTGGGGATAACTGCCTTTGCCCCGTAAACCAGGGCAAAGGGTGTCTAGCCGGTGGATCGATTTGGTGTCGTCCTGATTGACCAAAGAACCGCCGGCAACTCATCAATCCAGCGCCTTCCACTCTTGTGCAGCCTGTCAAAAGTCTTCGTTCTTAAGCCTCGTAGGACTTTAACATTTGCTCTCTTTGCTTGGACGTTGCTCCGTGGGTGTGCCACGGAAGCAAAATAGACCTTGCTACCAAGATCCTCAATGTATTGCATGAAGGCATGGCTTGTGAACTGTGTGCCGTTGTCGGTGATGATCCTGTTGGGCGCCCCAAAACGGCAAACTAGTCCCTTGAAGAACTTGATGGCTGACTGCGCCGTCACCTTCCTCGCTGCCTCGACCTCTGGCCACTTTGTGAACTTGTCGATGGAAACGTACAAGTACTCAAAGCCCCCGACTGCATGGGGAAGGGGCCCAATATATCGAGGCCCCAAACCGAGAAGGGCCAGGAGAGAGGGATGGTTTAAAGGGCTTGAGCTGGTTGATGAAGCTTCTTTGAATGGAACTGGCATGCTTCACACTTGGTTACTAGTGCCGTTGCATCCTGGAGGGCGGTGGGCCAGAAGAAGCCTTGCCATAAAGCCTTGTCGGCAAGGGCCCTTGACCCTATGTGGGAGCCACATATGCCTCCATGTATCTCCGCCAATAGCTCTAGTCCTTCCTCTCGGGAGATGCACTTCAATTTCACCCCATTCGGTCTCCTTCTGTACAAAACACTGTCAACGCATTGATACAGAGCAGACCGGCATGCTACTTTTTCCGCTTCTTCCTGCTCCTCAGGAAGCTCTCCTACTTGGAGGAATCAGACAGTGTGTTGTGCCCATGCCGGAGCTTGTGGCTCGACGGCAAGGACTAGAGGCATATCTTTTTCCGCGGGAGAGGCCGACTCTACGGGCATGGCCTCAGGCCCTGTCGGAGTGGGCAGCCCCGTGGCAGGGCTGGCATCTGCGGCAGTACCTTCGCCAGCGGCCCCGGGAGGCTCGGAGGGGAAGTACTTGCTGGGGCCTAGCTTCCTTTGCTTGTTCTGCCCGGCTGATGGTTCGACGGACGGTTGGGTCAGCTGAAGCACAAAATTACCTGGTTCCACAGGTAGCTTGAGGGCAGCGCGCTTTGACAAGTAGTCAGCGACGTCGTTCTCTGCCCGAGGGACGTGCTCAGCTTGTATATCGTCAAAGCACTCCTCCAGCTTCCTCACTTCATCCATGTAGGCTTCCATCAATGGGCTTTGATAATCTTTGTTGACCTGCCTGACGACGAGTTGCGAGTCACCCCTGACAATGTGCTTTCTGACTCTGAGGTTTGCCGCGATCCTGAGACCGGCAAGCAAACCCTCGTACTCGGCGGTGTTGTTGGTTGACAGCTCCCGGGGAAAATGCATTTGGATGACGTACTTGAGGTTCTCCCCGGTGGGTGCGACAAGCAGCACACCAGCGCCGGCGCCTTGCAGCGAAAAAGCCCCATCAAAGTACATGATCCAGTTGCCACTTGTTTCCTCGATGGGGAGAGTGGTATCTTGTACCTCTTCGTCAGGCGTCGAGGTCCATTCTGCAACAAACTCCGCCAAGACTCTGCTCTGAATCGTCGAGGTGCTTTCAAAGTTCAAGCCGAAATTTGACAGCTCCAGGGCCCATTCCACGATCCTTCCTATTGCATCTGGGTTATGCAGTATCCGTTGCAATGGAAGGCGGGTAACCACGGTGATCTCATGCGCTTGGAAGTAGTGGCGCAGCTTCCTCGAGGCCATAAGGAGGCTGAAGAGCAACTTTTGCACCCTTGAATACCTCGACCTAGCTCCCTGCAAGAGGGAGCTGACGAAGTAAACCGGATTCTGCACCATCTTCTTCCTTTGCACCACTTCATCTGGCCATGCGGGTCCTATCGTACTGGCGTCAGCCTTGCCGGGATCGAGCCCTGCCAGGGACTCAGTCTTGCCGGGACCGAGCCCCGCCTGGGAGGGTTCTGACCTGCCAGCTATTGACTCTGCCGCTGCTGCTGTCTCTTCGTCGACCTCTCTCCGTGCCACCAATGCGGCACTAACCACTTGATTTGTTGCTGCTAGGTATAGCAGCAATGACTCTTGTGGCTTGGGCGCAACCAGCACCGGGGCAGAGGAGAGGTATTTCTTCAAATCTTGCAACACCGCCTCGGCCTCTGGGGTCCACTCCACTAGGCCCGTCTTCTTTAAGATCTTGAAAAAGGGAAGGGCACGCTCCACGGATTTGGAGATGAATCAGCTCATGGCGGCAACGCAGCCAGTGAACCGACGCATGTCCTTGATCCGTCTGGGTGCCTCAATCTGCTCGCCTTGATCTTGTCCGGGTTTGCCTCAATCCCGCGCCGTGACACAAAGAACCCGAGAAGCTTGCCGGATGGGACACCGAAGACACACTTCTCAGGGTTCAATTTGAGGTTGATCTTGCGCAGGTTTCCAAAGGTTTCCTCCAGGTCTTGCACGAGTGTTGCTTTGTCCTTGGTTTTGACCACTATGTCATCCATATAAGCCTCCATATTTCTATGTAGTTGGGGTTCAAAACCAGTTTGGACTGCTCTTGCAAAGGTTGAGCTAGCACTCTTCAAACCGAAAGGCATCCATAAAAAGCAATACGTACCACATGGGGTGATGAATGCTGTCTTTTCTTTGTCTTCTTTTGTCATGAAGATCTGGTGGTATCCTGAGTAGGCATCGAGGAATGATAACAGGTCACACCCTGCCATGGAGTCAACAATCTGGTCGATGCGCGGTAACAGGAAGGGATCCTTTGGACAAGCCTTATTGATGTCTGTGTAATCAATACACAGTCTCCACTTCCCGTTTGCCTTGCGCACCACTACCGGATTGGCCAACCACGTCAGATGGAGCACTCCTCTTACCAAGCCTGCCGCCTCTAGCTTTCTGATTTCTTCTGTGATGAACTCTTGCCTCTCTAGAGCTTGCTTCTTGACCTTCTGCTTGACGGGCTGCGCATGAGGACAGATAGCAAGGTGGTGCTCAATCACTTTCCTAGGAACGCCGGGGATGTCGGAGGCCTTCCACGCAAACACATCGACATTCGCCCATAGGAAAGTGACGAGCTCGCTTTCCTATTTGCTGTCAAGGGTGGAGATTATGGTAAAAGCCCCACCCGTGCCGTCCTCCTTGACGGGCACCTTCTTGGTCTCTGGTGGTGTAGCTCTGGACTTCTTGCTCTTGCCTTTGGAGCTCTCTGGCACGTCCTCAACGGGAGCGCGACACCTCGAAGAGGTACGCTTGCCGGAGTGGGTGCGAGGGGCCTCGCCGGTCTTCTTCCCTCCCGGGGCTCCGTCGGCAGGAGCAAGTGTCTTAGCGGCAGCTGCTGCAACTGCCTCTCGGTAGAGTTGGTCGGTGCAAATCAATGCGTCTTTCTTGTCGGAGGGGACGGTGATGATGTTCATTGGCCCGGACATTTTCAGCATGTTGTAGGCATAATGGGAAGCCGCCATGAACTTGGCTAGTGCCAGGCGGCCGAGGATCCCGTTGTAAGGCAAGGGGATCTCGGCTACATCGAAAACAATCCTCTCCGTCCTGTGATTCAGCTCGCTTTCGAAGGTCACAAGCAGGGTGACCTTTCCCTTCGGCTGGCTCCTCCCTGGGTTAACCCCTTGGAACGTGCTCGTCTCCTCAAGGTCTCCATCAGGGATCTGAAGCTTCTTGACCACAACAGACGAGATTAGGTTCAGGCCGGCCCCACCGTCGACCAACATCTTTGTCACTTTGAGGTTGCAGATCATTGGGGAAACAAACAACGGCAAGCACCCGACCGCAGTAGTGCGGTCAGGATGGTCCTCGGTGTCGAAGATGATGGGTGTGCTGAACCATTTCAGTGGCTTCCATGCGTCGAACGATGGTTCCACCGTTCTGATCTCACGCGCCCGCTGCTTGAGCTGGCGGTGAGATGTATGCAGCGAGGCGCCACCATCGACGCACATGGCCTCTATGGCTTTCTGGAACTCGTGATCGCCGGACTCGTCGTCCCTGTCGTGATCATCATCTTCTTGCTTCTTGTCATGGCCCCGGGCAGGCCTCTCATGCTGACTATCTTTGCCGCGGTGGCCTCCTTGGCCGCCACGTTTCTTGCCGGATGCTTTGGCACCATATTGGCCCTTCTCCTTATCCCACCGCTCATACACGGCCTTCTGCTTCTCAGCGAGCAGCTCTACTTGCCGGCAGTGTTGGAGGTCATGGCCCTTGGTGCGGTGGATCTTGCAATACTGCTTGTCGGAGCCTCCTAGCTTGTCGGCGGCCACCAAGGCCCGGCAAGTGACACATCCGGCAACCTCCTTTCTGGGGTCGCTTGCCTTGGTCTTCTTGGTGGCGCCGTGTCATCGGATCCCTCGACGGCAAGCCCAGCCTTGCCCTTGTGTTTCCTGTTACAGCGCCGGCCCTTCTTCGCTGGGGTGGCGGTATCTCTATGGAGTCGGTTTCCGCGCCGGCATCTTCGCCGGGGTACTTCCTTCCCTCTTCAGCGCGAGCGCATCGATCGACCAAGACATAAAGTTCGACCACATCCTTGACCTTGTTCATCGCCAGCTCTTCGCGCATCTTGCGGTTGCGCACATTCTGGTGGAACGCACTGATCACGGCGGCGGGATGAACATCGGGGATGTTGTACTGCACCCGGCTGAATCTTTGGATGTACTTGCGCAAGTTTTCTCCTTTCTTCTGGGGGATGATGTGTAAATCACTCGCTTGGCCATGAGCTTGGTAACCTCCGGTAAAGGCGCCAACAAACTCATGGCACAGATCCTCCCAAGAAGAGATGGAATCCATCGGCAAGTGCATCAACCATGACATAACATTAGGCTTGAGTGCCAACGGGAAATAGTTGGCAAGCACCTTATCATCGCGGCCCCCAGCAGCCTGCATCGCGATGGTGTAGATGCTGAGGAAATCTGATGGGTGAGTCTTGCCGTTGTATTTCTCGCCAACGTTGGGTTTGAAAGTGCGGTGGGAGGGCCACTGGAACTGGCGTAGCTCACGGGTGAAGGCCGGACAACCCACCTCATAGGGTAGGCCACCGTAGCCTCCCGGCGCTGGGTGGTCCGTAGCGGGCCCTGCCCGCCTGTACGACTGGTGGCGCGCGTCATGTCGGTGCTCGATAGTGGTTCGAGCATCCTCATGAGCCCGCTCCCGAAGGACTTGGCGCTGATCGCGGTTAGTTCGCGGGTCGGATGACGCGATGGAGATATCATCACGAGCATCGTCACGACGGGTCATCGCCCACGGCGGCCGGTGCTGAGGAGGGGAGTACACGATAGCCGCGTCGCCTTTGGCTCGGCCCCTTCTAGAAGGGGGTGGACCGATGGAGCGACGGCCCACGGGTTTCGCTGGTCGCAACTCATCGTTGTTGGCGATGCCGACTAGGCTCTGGACGGTGGCCCTCCATTCGTCAAGCTTTTCTGCCATGGGAGGGAAGTCGAGGAGGAGCTGCGCACGCGCCAGGGCTTCTGCTGGCATGGGTGGCGGCGAGAGTTGCATGGACCGCGATGCGCTTCGACTCCTAACCATGTTAGAAGGAGCCTCACCACGGCTCCGCAACTGCCCGCCACCTTCATCGGCGCCTCGGCGTGCACGCTGGCCTCCCTCATCCGCGAAGGGCGCATGGGGCTCTTCCCAGGGCGGTGCCCTGGGTCACCAGCAGGGCAGCGCTGCTCATCTTGCACGATCTGAGAAGAGCGCACCGTGGGTGCTGGCGTTGGTGTCTTGGAGGTCGTCGCGCCGTCGATTGACGGCACGACCCCGCCTCTGGAGGGCCCCGTGCCGCCTACGGGGGGCCCGACTCCGTCTCTGGGGCCGGCGCCGCGCGGCTCGTCGCCCGTCGTACAAACGACGCCGCCCGCCAGGGCCGGACTGCCAGGGCGACGTGGGTGTTTGCGGTCCGCGCCATGGGTTCTCTCCGCGGCTGGCCCGCTACTGGTCCACACCGCTGATGGCAGTACGGTTCCGGACGAACCGATCGCCGTGGTCGTCTTCTTCTTAGGAGCCATGGCAATGATGAACTGCTAGGCCTACCACTAGACCATATTCTCACAATTGCGCCCCCCTACCTGGCGCGCCAAAGATGTCGGTGGGAAACGAAACCTATGGGATCACAAGAATCCCTACTGCGGTTGCGGGGCACATGATCGTGAGAAGAGCGGGACTAGCAGACAACACAAAGGGGATTTACCCAGGTTCGGGCCGCAAAGATGCGTAAAACCCTATGATCCTGCTTTGGTGGATGTATTTAGTGTTCTTGAGCTCTTGAACTAGTTCTGGGTGTTCCAGGTTCCAAAGAGCCGAATCCCTCTTTGGTGTGCCTTGGGCCTCCTTTTATAGGCGAAAGGGGCTGCCACAGTGGCACACAGGAGGTAAAAAGCACTACAGTGCTATGAGCTTATCGTTGGTATTACAGGACAAAGTGCATTAAATGCGGGGCTTAGGTGTCCCTCTACTTTATCGGGGACGGGGGTGAGGCCCGTCCCGTCCGTCGCTGCCCCTCCTGGTTTTGACACGCGCCCTGGCCAGCAGTGCATGCAGTGCCACGTAGGCAGGCAGGTAGCTGAGGTGGTGCGGTGGTGGAGCCTCCATGAAGGGCTGCATGTTGCCACACAGGTGCCTGCCCAGCTGGTTGGGTCGGCAGCTGCATGCGAACAGCGGTGGCGGAGACTTGCTGGTGCGGGCCTGGTGGTGGCCCCGCTGGCGCGCCTGGCGAGGGTCTTGCCGCCGCGGTACACCGTCGTCCCCGACAAGGATCTTGCCGGGGGTCTCGTGGGCTTCCTCGGCAAGAACCTTGCCGAGGATTGTTGCCTTCCTATCCTTATTTGATCTTGACTGTTCTTTGTCTTCACAAAGATCTGCATGCCACCACGGAGGTACCTCCCGAGTCCTGTCCCAATGCGTTTGCTTGGTGTTGGTGGGCTCGAAGGTGGCTCGCTCTGCTGGTGTGGATGAGCTGCCCCGGCAAGGGTCTTTCCGGGGCCGCTGAGGCCGTCCCCAGCAAGGGTCCTTGTTGGGACAACCTGCGTTGCCCGTGCGACCTTTGGGGCCTTGGTCCTTGATGTTGCTTTGTTCATCTTGTGCCTTCGGCTTCTCTCCGGCTTCCCTCTCCTGCCCTGTTTATGCGTGGCCGTGGAAGATGGCTCTGACTGCCTGTGCACAAGTAAAGGGGTCAAAAGCAGGGTCCCTACTTTTGTACACCGACACTATGTTTGTCAATCTCCAATAAAATTTTCTACTTATACTTTTACTTATGTGGTATCATTACTTACCATAAGATTAGCATATGATCCTTTTCATTTATTTCCTTTCTTTTTGTTGAAACATGAAAGTAAATAAAGCAAAACTCAAACTAAACTTTATTATATATCTCGCACACGATTACAAAGATAGATCACTAAGCAAACTTTCAAAAGAAAGGATCGAACTAAACTTTTATTCATCTAAAGCAAAAGATAATTATGGATCGAACTAAGGTAAATAAAGGTAAAAGATAGTGGAGGTGATATGATACCAGGGCACCTCCCCCAAGCTTGGCACAAGCCAAGGGGAGTGCCCATACCCGATACTCAATTTTCTTTTGGTGATGAAGAAGGAGGTGGTGGTGATGAAGCGGTAGCAATCTTGTCCTTCATGATCAAGAGATTCTCCAATCTACGGATGAGGCTCTGGAGGGCGATGATGTGCTCTTGCAATAGAATATTTTGATGGGTGAGATATTTATTTTGCACACGAACCATTTTGATGATCCGAAAGGTTTCAATCTTGGTGGGGGTGAGAAGATCATAGTAAGGTTTAAGGATATCGTCTTCTTCTTCCTCGGCAAGCCAGGCTTGCTCAACCACCGACTCTTGATCTCCGGTAGCCTCCTTGCTCTTGTCCCCTTTGACGGCTTCTATGGGCTCTTCTCTCTTCAGCCTGATCTTCATCAACCAAGCATCCTCTTCCACGTTATTGGAGGAAGAAGACATGATGCCTGGCTTAACAGATCTGACCAAAAATAACAGGAAAAGAAAACAAAAGATTTGTCCACGATACGGAGGTCAAAAGGTTCGGGGGTATATAAAGATTTTTATTCTTGTGAAGCAAGCAAACCGAAGAAAAATGGAGTCCGAAAGGTACCCAGAGGGTCACCTTCCTGGTCGTTTCTTTTTTTCCTAATTTTTTTTATAGTCCAAAATGGATAGAAAATATTTTTGCGGATTTTTTGGAGTCCGTTTACTTACCGTAACACGTACCTCCTCTTTTTTCATGATTTTGGAGTGTTTCAGAAGATTTCTTTTATGTGTTCTTCCGGTGTCATTTTTTGGACAATATTACTTTAAAAATTAATGGGCGTACCTGAAATATAATGCTTTATTCGTTGCCCATTAACAACCTTCGGGTTAGTACCTTCGGCATTATTTATTTTGATAGCTCCCGATCGTAAACCTCCTCGATAACATAGGGTCCTTCTGATTTGGAGAGGATTTTTCCTGTAAAGAACCTAAAACGAGAGTTGTACAAAAGAACATATTCTCCGACCTTGAACTCACGCTTTTGGATTCTTTTATCATGCCATCTTTTAACTTTTTATTTAAACAACTTGGCATTTTCATAAGCTTGGGTTCTCCATTCATCTAATGAGCTAATATCAAATAACCTCTTCTCACCTGCAAGTTTGAAATCATAGTTGAGTTCTTTAATTGCCCAATATGCTTTATGTTCTAACTCAAGAGGTAAATGACAAGCTTTTCCATAAACCATTTTACAAGGAGACATACCCATAGGATTTTTATATGATGTTCTATAAGCCCAAAGTGCATCATCTAATTTCTTAGACCAATTCTTCCGGGACCTATTGGCAGTCTTTTGTAAAATTAATTTTATTTCTCTATTGCTAAGTTCAACCTGACCACTAGACTGAGGATGACAGGGTGATTCAATTCTATGGTTAACATCATACTTGGCAAGCATTTTACGGAAAGCACCATGAATAAAGTGTGAACCACCATCAGTCATTAAATATGTAGGGACTCCAAACCTTGGGAAAATAACTTCTTTAAGCATTTTAATGGAGGTGTTGTGATCAACACTGCTAGTTGGAATAGCTTTTCTACCCACTTAGTAACATAATCCACAACAACCAAAATATGAGTATACCCATTAGAAGAAGGAAAAGGTCCCATGTAATAAAATCCCCAAACATCAAATGGTTCCACAAAAAGTGAATAATTCATAGGCATTTCTTGACGCTTACCGATATTACCTATTCTTTGTCATTCATCACAAGATAATACGAACTTACGAGCATCCTTGAATAGAGTAGGCCAATAAAACCAAGATTGTAATACCTTGTGAGCAGTTCTGTCTCCCGCATGATGTCCTCCATAAGCTTCGGAGTGACATTTCCGTAGGATTTGTCCATGTTCATGCTCAGGTACACAATGTTTGATAATACCATCTACTCCTTCTTTATAAAGATGTGGGTCATCCCAAAAATAATGTCTTAAATCATAGAAGAACTTTTTCTTTTGTTGGTATGTGAGGCTAGGTGGTATGTATTTAGCAACAATATAATCAGCATAGTCAGCATACCAAGGTGTACTATTAGAAACATTTATTGCAGCTAATTGCTCATCAGGAATCTATCATCAATAGGTAGTGAGTCATCAAGAACATTTTCAAGCCTAGACGGGTTATCAACTACGGGGTTCTCCGCTCCTTTTCTATCAGTATATGTTGTCAAATTCTTGTAGCAAGAGAACCCATCGAATAAGCCTAGGCTTGGCGTCTTTATTTTCCATAAGATATTTTATATCAACATGATCAGTGTGAACAATTACTTTTGAATCTACAATATAGGATCTGAATTTATCACAAGCAAACACCACTGCTAGAAATTCTTTTTCAATAGTAGCATAATTTCGTTGAGCACTGTCTAGAGTTTTACTCGCATAATGGATAACATTTAATTTCTTAGCAACTCTTTGTCCCAGAACAACACCAACAACATAATCACTAACATCACACATAATTTTAAAAGGCAAGTTCCAATCAGGTGGTTGAACAATAGGTGCAGAAATTAAGGCTTTCTTGGGTGTTTCGAAGGCTTCTAAGCAATCATCATCAAAAACAAAAGGAATATCCTTTGCAAAAGATTTGTAAGAGGCCTAGAAATTTTAGAAAAGTCTTTGACAAATCTCCTATAGAATCCAGCATGAACTATGAAACTACGAATACCTTTGATATCTTTAGGACATGGCATTTTCTCAATTGCATCAACCTTAACTTCATCCACCTCAATACCTCTTTTAGAAATTTTGTGGCTCCAAACGATACCCTCGTTAACCATAAAGTGGCACTTCTCCCAATTCAAGACAAGATTAGTTTGCTCACATCTCTGCAAAACTTGATCAAGATTGCTTAAACAATCATCAAAAGACTTCCCATACACATAGAAGTCATCCATGAAAACCTCAACAATATTTTCACAAAAGTCAGAGAATATAGCATTCATACATCTTTGGAAGGTACAGGTGCATTGCATAAACCAAAAGGCATATGTCTATAAGCATAAGTTCCAAAAGGGCAAGTAAAAGTGGTATTTTCTTGATCAGGTTGAGAAACATGTATTTGTGAAAAACCAGAATATCCATCAAGGAAGCAAAAATGTGTGTGCTTAGATAATCTTTCTAGCATTTGATCAATAAAAGGCAGAGGGTAATGATCTTTTCTAGTTGCTTTGTTTAAATTTCTAAAATCAATTACCATTCTATAGCCTGTAACAATTCTTTGTGGAATAAGTTCATTCTTATCATTAGATAGTAATACCTCCTTTCTTAGGGACACAATGGACAGGACTTACCCATGTACTATCAGCTATAGGATAGATTATACCTGCTTCGAGAAGTTTTAATATTTCTGTTCTTACCACTTCTTTCATCTTCGGATTCAACCGACGTTGGTGATCGACAACGGGTTTAGCATCAGGTTCCATATTAATCTTGTGCTGACATAGAGTGGGACTAATTCCCTTAAGATCATCAAGAGTATATCCAATAGCAGCTCGGTGCTTACTTTGAACTTTCAATAATCTTTCTTCTTCATGTTCTAAAAGGTTAGCACTAATAATAAGAGGATACATCTTCTTCTCATCAAGATAAGCATATTTCAAAGTGTCTGGTAACTGTTTTAATTCAAACACAGGATCACCTTTAGGTGGAGGAGGACCTCCTAGAGTTTCAATAGGCAAATTGTGTTTAAGCAGAGGTTGTTGTTCGAACAAGATTCTATCTATTTCATTTCTTTCGTGCATGTGCAAATCATTTTCATGGTCTAGCAGATATTGTTCTAAAGGATCAGTGGGGGCACAACAATAGAAGCAAGACCAATTATTTCATCCTTACTAGGCAATTCTTTCTTATGATGTTTTCTACTGAACTTGAAAAAATTAAACTCATGAGACTCATCACCAAAACTAACACCGACAATTTGTTTCTCACAATCTATTTTAGCATTAACGGTGTTTAAGAATGGTCTACCAAAGATAATGGGACAAAAGTCATCCTGTGGGGAGCCAAGAACAAGAAAATCAATAGGGTATTTTATCTTCCCACACAAGACTTCAACATCTCCAACAATCCCAAGTGGTGTGATGGTGTCTCTATTAGCAAGTTTAATAGTAACATCTATGTCTTCTATCTCAGCGGGTGCTATGTTATTCATAATTTTCTGATATAAAGTAAAATGAATAACACTCACGCTAGCACCTATGTCACATAAACCATGATAACAGTGATCTCCTATCTTAATTGAGACAACAGGCATGCCAACAATAGGTCTATGTTTATCTTTTTCATCGGGTTTGGCAATTCTAGCAGCTTCATCACAGAAGAAAATAACATGCCCATCTATGTTTTCAACTAGGAGATCCTTAACCATAGCAACACTAGATTCTACCTTGATTAGTTCAGCTGGTTTAGGTGTTCTAATATAACTTTTATTGACCACAACTGAAACCTTAGCATGTTCCTTTATCCTAATAGGGAAAGGTGGTTTCTTGATGCAAGCAGTAGGAGTAACTGGATCAACATTGTAAATGATGTCTGCTAGAACTACGTTGGTATTTCCCCAAAGAGGAAGGGATGATGTAGCACAACGATGGTATGTATTTCTCTCAGCGATGAGACCAAGGTTATTGAACCAGTAGGAGAACCTCACAACACAATGTAAACACCCCCTGCACACAAATAACAAATACTCGCAACCCGACGCGTTAAAGGGGTTGTCAATCCATTTCGAGCAACAGGGCCAGAAATTGGCAAATGAACATGAGGACATTGTAATAGATTGGATAGTTGGAACGCGAATAAAATAAATTGCAGCTAGGTATTTTTGTATTTTTGGTTTAATAAAACTGAAAAATAAAAGCAAATAAAATAGACCGTGAAGGCAAATATATTAAAGAAGGGACCCGGGGGTCATAGGTTTCACTAGTGGTTTCTCTCGAGAAAAATAGCAAATGGTGGGAAAACAATTATTGTTGGGCAATTGATAGAACTTCAAATAATCATGATGATATCCAGGCAATGATCATTATATAGGGATCACGTCCAAGATTAGTAGACCGACTCCTACCTGCATCTACTACTATTACGCCACACATCGACCGCTATCTAGCATGCATCTAGTGTATTAAGTTCATGGAAAAACGGAGTAATTCATAAGAACAATGACATGATGTAGACAAGATCTATTTATGTAGAAATAGACCCCATCTTGTTATCCTTAATAGCAATGACACATACATGTCGTTTCCCTTTCTGTCACCGAGATTAAGCACCGTAAGATCGAACCCATCACAAAGCACCTCTTCCCATTGCAAGATAAATAGATCAAGTTGGCCAAACAAAACCCAAATATCGGAGAATACGAGGCTATAATCAATCATGCATATAAGAGATCAAGAGAAGACTCAAATAACTTTCATGGGTAAAAACATAGATCCGATCATAAACTCAAAGTTCATCGGATCCCAAAAAACACACCGCAAAAAGACTTACATCATATGGATCTCCAAGAGACCATTGTATTGAGAATCGAGAGAGGGAGAGGGAGAGGAAGCCATATAGCTACTAACTATGGACCCGTAGGTCTACAAAGAACTACTCACACATCATCGGAGAGGCACCAATGGACATGATGAACCCTTCCGTGATGGTGTCTAGATTGGATCTGGTGTTTCTGGAACTTGCGGCGGATGGAATTGATTTTCTCGACTCCCCTAGGGTTTATGGAATATTGGGGTATTTATAGAGCAAAGAGGCGACGTGGGAGGCCACCGAGGTGGGCACAACCCACCTGGGCGCGCCTGGGGGCCCAGGCGCACCCTGGTGTCTTGTGCCCCCCTCGTTCTCCCTCTTTGGTACTTCTTCGGCCCACTCAATGTCTTCTGGTCCAAAAAAATCCACAAAAAGTTTTGCTGCGTTTGGACTCCATTTGGTATTGATTTCCCGCGATGTAAAAAGACAAGCAGAAAACATCTACTGGCACTGGGCACTATGTCAATAGGTTAGTACCAAAAAATGATATAAAATGATTATCAAATGATTGCAAAACATCCAGAATGATAATATAACAACATGGAAGAATCAAAAATTATAGAGACGTTGGAGACATATCAACATCCCCAAGCTTAATTCCTGCTCGTCCTCGAGTAAGTAAATGATAAAAACAGAATTTTTGATGTGGAATGATGCCTAACATGTTCATCACATTCTCGATTCTTTGTAGCATGGACATTTGGACTTTTATATGGTTCAAAGTAATAGTCTAGTTTTGACATGAAAATTTTAATACTCAAGCATATCAACAAGCAACCATGTCTTTCAAAATATTGACACTAAAGCAAGTAATCCCTAGCCCATCATGCTCAAACATTGATCCATTCATGAAACACACTCGAATATTAGCTACACCCAATGCTCAAATATGATCATAGTGCCCCTCAGTTGGTGCTTTATAAGAGAAGATGGAGAATCAAATTCAAAATACAAATTGCATAAGGTAAAAGAAATGCCCTTCGCAAAGGGAAGTAGGGATTTGTAGAGGTGCCAGAGCTCAAAGCAAAAATTGAGAGATAAAAACATTTTGAGAAGCATACTTTTCCCACCAACGAAAATGACTTAGAGCTCCCAACACTTTCCATGCTAGATATATCATAGGCGGTTACCAAACATAAAATAAAGTTTATTCCTTTTTTCCACCATACTTTCACTTTCTATGGCTAACCGTATCCATGGGTGCCCTCCATACCAACACTTTCCAAGGAATTTATTGTTTGACAACATAAAGTAAATTCATTTTTCATTTTGGGACTAGGCATCCCTAATACCTTTGTCATACTATCGTGCAATGACAAGTGAATAAACACTCATCGTGAGAATAACACATCTAGCATGGAAACCATTGGCCACCCCTCACCGCCTTGCGAGTGGTACGAGCACACAAAAGAGAAATTTATTTTGAAAATTAGAGATGGCACATGCAAATTTACTTAGAACGGCACAGAAATACCGCATATAGGTAGGTATAGTGGAGTCATATGGCAAAACTGGTTTAAAGGGTTTTGGATGCACAAGTAGGGATCATACTTAGTGCAAAAATGAAGGCTAGCAAAAAGATTGAGAAGCGCCCAACCAAGAAACAAAAAATCTTGTACCCAAGCATTAAGCATAAGTAACACCGAATAATGCACCACAAGTAGGATATAAATTTCATTGCATAAATATTGACTTTCATGCTTGCATAGGGAATCACAAACCTTGACACCAATATTCTTACTAAAGCATAATTACTCATCAACATGGCTCACATATCATATCGTCATATCTCAAAACCATTACTAAGAACCAATTTTATTTTGTCCAATGATCTTCATGAAAGTTTTTATTATATCCTCCTTGGATATCTATCACTTTGAGACTATTTTCAGATGTTGCTTTTAATAAGTTCAAACAAATTTAAGTGAAGAACATGAGCACAATATTTCTTTCTCTCAAAATAATCTAAGTGAAGCAAGAGAGAATTTCTTAAAAAATTTACTAACTCCCAAAAAATCTAAGTGAAGCGTGAGAGTATTTCTTCAAAAATAACAAAGCACGCCATGCTCAAAAACATATAAGTGAAGTACTAGAGTAATTCCATGGCTCTAAAAAATTAAGTGAAGCATAGGAGCAAGCATAGCATAATTTTTGGATCTCTCAAATAGGTGTGTCCAACAAGGATTCAAGACTTAAAACGCAAAGCATAACAAGCGAAGACTCATATCACACAAGACGCTCCAAGCAAAACTCATAATATGTGACGAATAAAAATATAGCTCCAAGTAAAATTCCGATGGTTGTTAGAAGAAAGAGGGGATGCCACTCGGGGGCATCCCCAAGCGTAGTTGCTTGCTACTTCTTGAATACTATCTTGGGGTGCCTCGGGCATCCCCAAGCTTAGCCTTTTGCTAATCCTTATTCCTTCATCCATCGTAATATCACCCAAAACTTGAAAACTTCAATCACACAAAACTCAACAAAACCTTCGTGAGATCCATTAGTATAAGAAAGCAAACCACTACTATAAATACTATTGCAAACCCATCCATATTTTATTTTTGCATTATATCTACTGTATTCCAACTTTTCTATGGCAAAAAATCTTCAAAGAAAACCATAGAATCATCAAAACAAGGGACATTTACATTTATGCCCCTAATTTGCGCCCATTCTCAGATTTACCCCTAAATTTTTGATGTGCTCAAATTTACCCCTAAAAGGCATTTTAAGTCACAGGAATGCCCTTCCATTTGGTCAAAGTTGTTTGACCGAAACTTTGAAAATTCATAACAAATTCATACGAAGTCAGAAAAATGCAAATAAGATATCAAAATGTTCATAAAAACATCACCTATACACGCATGTCATTTACGTTCCTGACCTAGATGTGCATTTATTTGAATTCACTCTAAATTGTTTTTTAATGTTATAAACCCTAAAAAGCTTTGAAGAGTGGTTTTGTCATGAACATAAATGACATGTGCATATAGGTGTTGTTTTTATGAGCATTTGGATATATTATTTTGCATTCTTCTAAGTTCATATGAATTTGTTATGAATTTCCAAAGTTTTGGTCAAACAACTTTGACCAGTTGGAAGGGCATTCCTATGACTTAAAATGCTTTTTAGGGGCAAATTTGAGCACATCAAAAAGTTAGGGGTAAATTTGAGTAGTGGGTTCGAGTTAGGGGCACAAATGTGAATGTCCCTCAAAACAAGCACACAACGCAAAGAAAACATAATCTGTCAAAAACAGAACAACCTGTAGCAATCTGGGAACTTTGAATACTTCTGTAACTCCAAAAATTCTGCAAATTAGGACAATTTGGTAAATTTATCTACCAATCCAGAGGAAAAAGAATCAATTAAAAAGCACGTTCCAGTAATTTTTTATGATTTTTCTACTCAAAAGTTTCTGTTTTTTATTGGATCAAACCAACGTGTCTCCTGCATCATCCCAAAGGTCTTACTTGGCACAAACACTAATTTAAACCACAAGAACACATCTAACCAGATGCATAATTAGGTATTTTATTGAAAACAACAAGAAAACCAAAAAGCAAAAAAATACAAGTTGGGTTGCCTCCCAACGAGCGCTATTGTTTTACGCCCCTAGCTAGGCATAACACTTAGGATCTAAGTTTTGTCCTCCGTGGTTTTTGCCACTTTAGTAAGGTTCTTTTCAAATCTAGGAGGCTCTTTGCGCTTCCATAAATTTTCCGGAAAAGAAACCATCTTAAGATCTAAAATATTGAACCGTTTATTGCAACGGGTAATCAAAGTGTTTGTACGACTGATACTACCATTGAGATGTTTGAGAGGTTCATTATATTTTTGCAATTCAACCATATGTTTATGCAAATCACGGAGTTTATCCAAAATTTGAACTCCCTCTAGGGTGAAAGAGAACCCTTTCTTTTATGGTGGAACCCCAAAAATTCCTTCCAAGATTTCATAGGCAACATTGACATCAAGCTCAATAAAATTCCCTTTTGTGACAAAATCTAAAAGTTGTCTATGATGCAAAGCCAAACCTACATAAAAATTTCAGAGCAATTTTTTTGCGTCTCCCTTTAAACTACAAACACGATAGGATTCCATTATCCTATTCGAAGCATCTTTCAAATTTTCTCCTTGTCTTTGTTTGAAGTATAAAACTTCAAAATCTGGTAACAAAGGAGGAGTATTCAAACTGGCCATTGTGATGAGAAAGCAAGAACACAAATAAATCTGACAAGAAAATGACGAATGAAAAAGAGGGCGAATAAAACGACAAATTTTTGTGAAGTGGGGGAGAGGAAGATGAGAGGCAAATGGCAAATAATGTAAATTGCGAGGAGATGAGATTTGTGATTAGGAACCTGGTTGATGTTGAAGATCCTCCCCAGCAACGGCGTCAGAAATTCCTTTTGATGTCTGCTAGAACTACGTCAGTATTTCCCCAAAGAGGAAGGGATGATGCAGCATAGCGAAGGTAGGTATTTCCCTCAGTGATGAGACCAAGATTATCGAACTAGTAGGAGAACCTCCCAACACAACGTAAACAGCCCCTACATACAAATACTTGCAACCCGACGTGTTAAAGGGGTTGTCAATCCCTTTCGGGTAACGACGCCAGAAATTAGCAAATGAACGTGAGAAAGTTATAATAGATTGGATAGTTGGAACGCGAATAAAATAAATTATAGCAAGGTATTTTTGTATTTTTGGTTTAATAAAACCGAAAATAAAAGCAAATAAAATAGATCGTGAAGGAAAATATATTAAAGAAGAGATCCGGGGGTCGTACATTTCACTAGTGGCTTCTCTCGAGAAAAATAGCAAATGGTGGGAAAACAGTTCCTGTTGGGAAATTGATAGAACTTCAAATAATCATGACGATATCCAGGCAATGATCATTATATAGGCATCACGTCCCAGATTAGTAGACCGACTCCTTCCTGCATCTATATACACATCGACCGCTATCCAACATGCATCTAGTGTATTAAGTTCATGGAAAAACGGAGTAATGCAATAAGAACGATGACATTATGTAGACAAGATCTATTTATGTAGAAATAGACCCCATCTTGTTATCCTTAATAGCAACGATACATCGTGTCATTTCCCTTTCTGTCACTGGGATCAAGCACCATAAGATCGAACCCATCACAAAGCACCTCTTCCCATTGCAAGATATATAGATCAAGTTGGCCAAACAAAACCCAAATATCAGAGAAGAAATACGAGGCTATAACCAATCATGCATATAAGAGATCAAGAGAAGACTCAAATAACTTTCATGGATAAAAACATAGATCTGATCATAAACTCACAGTTCATCGGATCCCAACAAACACACCGCAAAAGACTTACATCATATGGATCTCCAAGAGACCACTGTATTGAGAATAGAGAGAGAGAGAGAGGGAGAGAGAGAGATAGAGAGAGAGAGAGGAAGCCATCTAGCTACTAACTATGGACCCGTAGGTCTACAAAGAACTACTCACGCATCATCGGAGAGGCACCAATGGACATGATGAACCCCTCCATGGTGGTGTCTAGATTGGATCTAGTGTTTCTGGAGCTTGTGGCGGTTGGAATTGATTTTCGTCGACCCCCTAGGGTTTCTGGAATATAGGGGTATTTATAGAGCAAAGAGGCGGTGCGGGAGGCCACCGAGGTGGGCACAATCCACCTGGGCACACCTGGGGCCCAGGCATGCCCTGTTGTCTTGTGCGCCCCTAGGCTCCCTCTCCAGTACTTCTTCGGCCCAGTGGATGTCTTCTGGTCCAAAAAAATCCACAAAAAGTTTCGCCGCGTTTGGACTCAGTTTGGTATTGATTTCCTGCAATGTAAAAAAAATAGAAAACAACAGCTGGCACTGGGCACTATGTCAATAGGTTAGTAAATGGTATAAAATGATTGTAGAACATCCAGTAATGATAATATAACAACATGGAACAATAAAAAATGTAGATACATTGGAGACATATCAGTAAATAACAGTTTCCTCTTTAGCTATGACCGGTTCTTTAATTTCTTATTTAATAGGTGGGTGATATTTAAACCACTTCTCCTTAGGGAGATCAACATGAGTAGCAAATGATTCACAAAAGGAGGCTACTATCTCAGAGTCTAGTCCATATTTAGTGCTAAACTTTTGAAAGGCATCAATATTCATAAAAGATTTAACACAATCAAACTCGAGCTTAATACCTGACTCTTTACCTTCATCGAGCTCCCAATCTTTAGAGTTGCATTTAATTCTTTCCAAAAGATCCCACTGAAATTCAATAGTCTTCTTCATAAAGGAACCGGTACAAGAAGTATCGAGCATGGATTGATCATTATGAGAAAGCCGAGCATAAAAATTCCAAATAATGATTTCTCTTGAGAGCTCATGATTGGGGCATGAATATGACATTGACTTAAGCCTCCCCCAAGCTAGAGAGATACTTTTTCCTTCACGGGGTCAAACATTATATATATAATTCCGATCACGATGAACTAGATGCATAGGATATTTTTTTTGATGGAATTCCAATTCCAAGATCCAATATCATCGCATAGCCTATACCATGCCAATGCATTTCCCTTCAAAGATAAAGGGAAAACCTTCTTCTTAGCTTCATCTCTGGGTAAACCTGCAAGCTTAAATAACCCACAATTTTCATCCACATATATTAAGTGCATATCGGGATGTTCGGTTCCGTCTCCTGTATAAGGATTAGCTAGCAGTTGTTCTATCATACCCGAAGGAATTTAATATTCAATATTTTCAGTAGGTGCAGTAGGTTGAGGGGTAACTAATTGTGGTTCCCTTCGAGGTGAAGATACCCTGAAAAAGGCCCTCAAAGGAGTGTTCTCCATAGTAACAAGTGACAATAAATTTCAGCACGTAGTAATAATTTTTCCTTATCGATTTCCACTTACCAAGATTGCTTCACTCCCGGGAAACAGCGTCAAAAAAGAGCCTTGATGGCCCACAAGTATAGGGGAGAAATCGTAGCCCTTTCAATAAGTAAGAGTGTCAAACCCAATGAGGAGCAGAAGGAAATGACAAGCGGTTTTCAGCAAGGTAATGTCTGCAAGCACTGAAATTATAAGTAATGAGTGGTTTGATAGCAAGATAATTTGTAACGAGCAAGTAACAATAATGGTAACAAAAGTGCAGAAAGGTAGGCCAATCCTTTTGAGGAAAAGGATAGGCCAAAACGTTCTCTTATGATAAGCAAAGTGTTCTTGAGGGCACACGGGAATTTCATCTAGTCACTTTCATCAGGTTGGTTTGATTTGTGTTCGCTACTTTGATAATTTGATACGTGGGTGGACCGGTACTTAGGTGCTGTTCTTACTTGAACAAAGCTCCTACTTATGATTAACCCCCTCGCAAGCATCCACAACTACGAGAAAAGTATTAAGAATAAATTCTAACCATAGCATTAAACTTTTAGATCCAAATCAGCCCCTTACAAATAGCGCATAAACTAGGGTTTAAGCTTTTGTCACTCTCGCAACCCATCATCTAATAACTACTCCACAATGCATTCCCTTAGGACCAAGTATGGTGAAGTGTCATGTAGTCGACGTTCACATGACACCACCAAGGGAATCACAACATACATATCATCAAAATATCAAACACATATAAAATTCACATGATTACTTGCAACAAGATTTCTCCCGTGACCTCAAGAACAAAAGTAACTACTCACAATGATAATAATGCTCAAGATCAGAGGGGTATTAAATAGCATAATGGATTTGAAAATAATCTTCCACCAAATAAACCATATAGCAATCAACTACAAGATGTAATCAACACTACTAGTCACCCACAAGCACCAACTATAGTTCCGGCACAAATATTGAACACAAGAGATGAACTAGGGTTTGAGAGGAGATGGTGCTGTTGAAGATGTTGATGGAGATTGCCCTCTCCAAGATGGGAGAGTTGTTGGTGGTGATGATGGTGATGATTTCCCCCTCCGGGAGGGAAGTTTCCCTAGCGGAATCACTTCGCCGGAGGGCAAAAGTGCTTGTGCCCAAGTTCCGCCTTGAGACGGCGGTGCTCTGTCCCGAAAATCCTATCCTTATTTTTTCTAGATAAAAATGACTTATATATCAGAAGAGGGGCACCGGAGGTGGGCTGGGCTGAGCACAACCCACCAGGGCGTGCCTGGGGGGCCTGGCGTGCCCTGGTGTCTTGTTCTCACCAGGTTCCCCCCTCTGGTAGTTATTGCTCTAGAAAATTGCTCGTGAAGTTTCAGCTCATTTGGAGTTGTGCAGAATAGGTAGCCTGAAGTAGCTTTTTCAGGTCCAGATTTCTAGCTGCCAGAATTCTTCCTCTTTGTGTGAACCTTGCATATTATGAGAGAAAAGGCATTAGAATTACTCCAAAAAGTATTATTATGCATAAAAACATCATAAATAACAGTAGGTAAACATGATGCAAAATGGACGTATCATAGACACACTCTCCCCCTATCATTGCTATGCATCTCCATGGATAGATCTTGCGTGTGTGTAGAATTTTATTTGTTTTCCATGCAAGATTTCCCGACAGTGGTATCAGAGCGAGGTCTATGCGTAGATATATGAAAGATTAGAACACAAAGAGTTATGGGCGGTCATAGTCATACTACTTACCACCAACATCTTATTTTGATTCGGCGGTATTGTGGGATGAAGCGGCCCGGACCAACCTTACATGTCCACGCATATGAGACCTCTTCCACCGACTGACATGCAACTTGTTTTGCATAAAGGTGGATGGCAGGTGTCTGTTTCTCCTACTTTAGTTGAATCGAATTTGACTACGGCCGGTCCTTGAAGAAGGTTAAAACATCAAACTTGATAAATCACCGTTGTGGTTTTTGCCGTAGGTAAGAACGGTTCTTGCTAGAAGCCAGTAGCATCCACATAAAACTTGCAATAGCAAAATAGAGGATGTCTAACTTGTTTTTGCAGGGCATGTTGTGATGTGATATGGTCAAGATATGATGTGATATATGTTGATGTATGAGATGATCATGTTTTGTAATATCAACAACCAACAGGAGCCTTAGGGTTGTCTCTTTATTGAATGAAGTGCAAACACCACATAATTGCTTTACTTTATCGCTGTGTGTTAGCAATAGTTGGTGAGACGAACCCAACACAATGATGCAGATTAAGGTGTCGAGCTGGTGACGATGGAGATCATGACGATGCTTTGGAGATGGAGATCAAAAGCACAAAATGATGATGGCTATATCATGTCACATATTTTGATTGCATGTGATGTTTATCTTTTATGCATCTTATTTTGCTTAGAACTATGGTAGCATTATAAGATGATCCCTTCACTAAATTTCAAGATAAAAGTGTTCTCCCCGAGTATGCAACCGTTGCCAAAGTTCGTCGTTTCGAAGCACCTCGTGATGATCGGGTGTGGTAGACTCTATGTTCACATACAATAGGTGTATGACAGTTTTGCACATGCAGAATACTTGGGTTAAACTTGACGAGCCTAGCATGTACAAACATGGTCTCGGAACACTGGAGACCGAAAGGTCGAACATTAGTCATATAGTAGATATGATTAACATAGAGATGTTTACCATTGATGACTACCCCATCTCATGTGATGATCGGACATGAGTTAGTTGATTTGGATCATGTATCACTTAGATAACTTGAGGGATGTTTATTTAAGTGGGAGTTCATTAGTAATTTGACTAATTGAACTTAATTTATCATGAACTTAGTCTTAGTAGTTTTTTGCATATCTGTGTTGTAGATCAATAGCTCGCGATATAGCTCCCCTATTTTTGATATGTTCCTAGAGAAAACTAAGATGAAAGATGATGGTAGCAATAATGTGGACTGGGTCCGTGATCTGAGGATTATCCTCATTGCTGCACAGAAGAATTATGTCCTTGATGCACCGCTAGGAGACAGGCCTATTGCAGGAGCAAATGTAGAACTGTTTGCGATGAGGCAGAACAACAGAAACGGGCAGCCATATCAATGTGTGTGTGATATACGGCATACAGTTTGCTGCGATGAACTGTGTGCTATTAGGGAATGCAATAGAAACGGTCAGCCAGATCAAGGTGTTTGTGATATACGTCATACGGTTCACTCGGATGGAATGTTTTCGATTAGGGAAGAGAACAGAAATGGTTCAACTTAACAAGATGTGTGTGATATGCGGCATTTGTGATGAGCCAAAAGAACACAAACTATTTGTGTAAACAAGATGTGTGTGATACGCAACAAACAACCCACTCAGATGAACTATTTGCGACGAGAAATTATAACATAGATGGTTACTATAGTTAGTTCGTGTGTGATTCTGTTCATACAAAAAACTTTGAAAAATGCAAACTAGTTGCTTGTGGTGGCTAGTAGTATCGCACACGATGCGTCTGCGGGTAGTCGTGTGCGACGATTAGTAAGTTGCACATACGTTTCCTTATGTTAACACGTGTGTGATAAATAACATGTGGCCCAGAACCATCAATAAATTTTTTTGAGATCCGGACCATCAATAAATTTTGACCTTGTTTCTCATCACATTGCAGATTACAATGCAATAAGTAATTGGAAATCTTTTCACACCGATCAAACTAATATGTGTTCACACTTAGCACCGGGCTATAGAAACTTCCCACTCGAAAATTACTTCACAGTTCCTCTCCTCATCACCCACAAAACTGGTCTTTCCTGTCAAGTCTTTCCGCCATGAACGGTAGGAGGAGTTTTGAGTGGACATATAACCAGGCAACAAATACCAAGGTCGCGGAAGCACTAGAGAGGTCCCGTCGTGAAGCGGCAGCCACAACAGAGATGTCCCGGCGCACCGCGGAGCCCTCAAACAAGCTCTCACATGTGATGTCTACTTTGCAACTTTATTCTTGTAGACTCGTGTTGGGCCTCCAAGCGCAGAATTTTGTAGGACAATAGCAATTTTCCCTCAAGTGGATGACTTAAGGTTTATCAATCCGTGGGAGGCATAAGATGAAGATAGTCTCTCTCAAGCAACTCTACAATCAAATACAAGAAATATCTTGTGTCCCCAACACACCCAATACAATGGCAAATTGTATAGGTGCACTAGTTTGGTGAAGAGATGGTGATAAAAGTGTAGTATGGATAGTAGATATGAGTTTTTGTAGTGCGAACAATAAAAAACAGCAAGGTAGTAAATAGTAAACGGAGCACAAACGGTATTGCAATGATGGAAAATGAGGCCTAGGGTGCATACTTTCACTAGTGCAATCTCTCAACAATGCTAACATAGTTGGATCATATGATTATCCCTCAAAGTGCAACAAAGAATCACTCCCGAGTTCCTATTAGAGGAGAACAAAAGATATAAATTGTTTGTAGGGTACAAAACCACCTCAAAGCTATTCTTTCCGATCAATCTATCCTAGATTTCGTACTAAAATAACAGCAAGCTATTCTTTCTGATCGATCTAAGAGTTCGTACTAAAATAACACCATATGATGCATATCAACCAACTCTAATGTCACCTAGATACCCCAATGTCATCGCGAGTACCTGTGAGTTAATTATACGATATGTATCAAACAATTTCAGATTCATAATACTCAATCCACACAAAGAACAACGAGGAGACTCCAAAGTTTATATCAGAGAAAAGAAAATAAAAACGTGCATCAACCCCTATGCATAGATTACCCCAAAGTCACCTCGGGAATCCGCAAGTTGAGTGCCATAACATATATCTAGTGCATCAAATAATACCCCATTGTCACCACGAGTATTCATATGCAAGACATATATCATGTGTTCTCAAATCTGAAAATTCAATCCGACAACACAAAACTTCAAACGGTAAAGACTCAATTCATCACAACAAGTGTAGAGAGGGGAGAAATATCATATGATCCATCTATGTTAACAAAGCCCATGATCCATCAAGATCGTGACATCCTCAAGATGGCAAGAGAGAGAGAGAGAGAGAGATTAAACACATAGCTACTAGTACAGACCCTCAGCCCCGAGGGTGGACTACTCCCTCCTCATCGTGGTGGCCGCCGGGATGATGAAGATGGCCACCGGTGATGATTCCCCCCTCCGGCAGGGTGCCAGAATGGGGCCCCGATTGGTTTTTGGTGTCTACAGAGGCTTGTGGCGGCGGAACTTCTGATCTAGTGTCTCCCCGAGGGTTTTCGGAATATTTGGGAATTTACTGGGGAAAGAAGGGGTACGTGATGAAGTCATGTACCTGGGGTAGGGTCATAGACCTGTCCAAGGTACCCTCCCCCAAGACATCTTTATAAGAAGCCGTCTTCCAGTCGACCTAGAGGGACTCCACTCGACGGGCTAGAAGACACTCGACCATGAAGACTCACTCGACCACCAGGAGTTCAAGATCTACTCTGTATCCAAACGGTCTGTAATTAAGTAGTCTTTATGGTCATGATGACACTTTATGTAAGGCGTTACCAGTAACGCCCGGCCTTAATGTACTTTGAACCCTCCGCTACATGGGCTGGCTGGGGTTTTGGCATCTTCTATATAAGCCACCCCCTCCACTGGCAGAGGGGTTGGCACCCCAGTAACTCTCACACATATAATCCAGTCGACCGCCTCCGGGCACCGAGACGTAGGGCTGTTACTTCCTCCGAGAAGGGCCTGAACTCGTAAAACCCTTGTGTGCACAACTACTCCATAGCTAGGATCTTGCCTCTCCTTAGTACCCCCCTACACTACTGTTAGACTTAGAACCACGACAGTTGGCGCCCACCTTGGGGCAGGTGTCTTAGCGACTTATTGGAGAAGTTGCAATTTTTTCCTACTCCCATCATCATGGTTTCAGGTGGAGTTTTGGTTGAGGGCCGCGAGATCCGTCTCGGCGCGCTCACGTTCGTCGCCGATGACTCTGCCTGGCTGCAGGAGGCTCTGCTCGACGTTGACACACTCCCAGTCCGTGGAGCTACACACTTTCGAGCATGCGTCCGCGGTGTCCTTCTGCGGCAACCCTCGACCCAGTATCGGTTGGTTTTTGTGTCATCCTCCCTCCCAGCTTCCCGCCAGCGTAAGCGCTCCGGTCGGTCGAGGCTTCAGTGGTGGGTGAGGCACACGGTGGCTCGCCAGTCGACCACCGCCCAAGTCGCGGCAATCGAGCCCGACGAATCTCTCTACCGCCTGTTCGACCTATCGACTGGCTCCGCAGAGACTGCATCCGAGTGCGACAACAGTGATCCAGTGGCGGAGATCCTGATGGTCAATGGACCGCACGTTCCCCCCGGCTTTCCCGGTGTCGAGGGAGGCAACGGCGGAGGCGATCCGTCACACGTCCATGAGGAATACCTCCCCGAGCCCCTCAATCCGCAGCAGAAGGAAGAGCTTCGCCGCCGGAACATGGATGCGCTTCACACTCCGATCATTGGAGAAACCCCTGAGGCTCGCGCCTTGGAGGACGCGCGCTTGGCCAACCTGGCCGAGCGCACTCGACTGGAGAACCTTCAGCGGTTACTCGACGAGCGCGCGCGGCAACGAATTCCAGACTCCAGTCGACGCCATCTCTTTCCACCTCCGACTCAGGTATATCGAACTCCGATTCAGAATCTAGCAGCTGCAGCTCGTATAGCAGAATCAATTCAGCCTTCCTAGTCAGAGGCTGGCAGAGGCTTGATGCAGATCAGAGATTTGCTCCGGGCAACAGGAGATCAGAATTCTGCTGTATCGCAGTCATGGAACAGGATTCACAACAGATCCATGGCAGCGAATACGGTCCAGTCGGCTCATAGCCCCAGATCGCCCCCGAGGCATGAAGGGCGTGGTGACCGGCATGATCAGTACAGGAACCATAAGCAGTACGATCACTGATTCGATCGCAACGATCGACGTCGAGTGCCTACTCCTCCCCCAAGGGGTGGATCTTATGTGCCTCGACAGCAGGATGATAGACGCCATCACAGTGGCGGGCAAAGAATCCCAGTCGACCCTAGAGAACCAGGCTTTGATGCGAGATCCATCATCGTTCAAGGTCTGGTCGACCGGAACAGAGCTCACAGAGAGGGCAACGACAGAGATGTACCCACCAGCAGCCGAGTGCATGTCTCCGGACCAGAGTGTTTCAGCAGAGCCATCCGAGCCGTAGTGATTCCTCCCAACTTCAGGTTGGCGACTGGAGTCAGTAAGTTCAATGGTGAGTCTAAGCCTGATACTTGGCTTGAGGACTGCCAAGTGGCTGTCCAGATCGGCGGCGGGAATGACGAGGTGGCCATGAAGCATCTGCCTCTTATGTTGGAAGGGTCAGCCAGAGCATGGCTGAGTCAGTTGACACCCAGCAGCATTTACACATGGGAGGACCTCTCCCGAGTGTTTGTCAGAACGTTCGAAGGAACGTGCAAGCGACCAGCAGGACTGACAGAGTTGCAATCCTGTGTGCAGAAGTCGAATGGGACTCTGAGAGATTACATCCAGAGATGGATCACGTTGCATCACACAGTGGAGAATGTCTGATCACCAGGCAGTCTGCGCCTTCAAGGAAGGCGTAAAGTACAGAGAGCTAAGCCTGAAATTCGGTCGAACCGAAGACATGTCTCTGAGTCGAATGATGGAAATAGACACCAAATATGCCAATGGTGAGGAAGAGGATCGGCTCCGGAGCGGCAAGCATAAGTCAGTCGCCCAAGAAACCGGAGGAGGGAACTCCAGTCGGAAGCAAAAGCGGAAAGTTGAGCCAGCTGCTCCTGGAGAAGCCCTGGCCGTGACTCAAGGAAAATTCGAAGGAAAGCCCAAGGGGCCTTGGAACCCCCAAAAAGTAAAGGATAAAGAAGGAAATGACGTGATGGATTTGTCGTGTCACATCCACATGAAGAAAGATGAAGAGGGTAATTTCATTTACCCGAAGCATACCACTCGACAGTGTCGACTTCTGATACAGCAGTTCTAGGGGAAACAGCCCAAGGACAAGGAAAAGGAGTCAGACAAAGCTGAGGACAAGGGGGATAGTGACGGGGAATACCCTCAGGTCAATTCTACTCTGGTGATTTTTGCTGACGTTGAGAGCAAAAGTCGACTAAAAGTTATAAACCGAGAGGTGAATATGGTTGCCCCAGCAACACCCAATTATCTGAAGTGGTCTCAGACAGCCATCACATTTGACCAGTCTGATCACCCGACGCACATAGCCACCCCTGGGAGGCAAGCTCTGGTGGTCGACCCAGTCGTTGAGGGCACTCGACTGACTAAAGTGTTGATGGATGGTGGCAGTAGTTTGAATATACTGTACGCTGAGACACTGAAAGGGATGGGCATTCCGATGTCCAGACTCAGCACAAGCAACATGAGTTTCTATGGATTAATTCCAGGCAAGAAGGCCGCGTCACTCGGCCAGATTGCTCTTGATGTGGTTTTTGGTGATTCCAAGAACTTCCGCAAAGAGAAGCTGACATTTGAGGTTGTAGATTTCCAGAGTGCCTACCATGCTATTTTGGGCATGCCAGCTTATGCACGTTTCATGGCTCGACCATGCTACGTGTACCTCAAATTAAAGATGCCTAGCCCTAAAGGCGTGATCACTGTTACTGGTAATCGCAAGAAGGCAGAAGAGTGCTTCCAGAAAGGCTCAAAGATCGCCGATGCTCAGATGGTGGCTGAAGAGTGGCAGGAACACCAGAGGAATGCAGACCCGAGTGATTTGTTGCGAGACAAAAAGCCCGCCACGTAACCAGCGTTCAAGTCGACCGGAGAGACAAAACCAGTCCACATCCACCCGACCGACCCCAACGCTGCTCCGACTCATATCTCCACAACACTCGACCCCAAATAGGAAGAAGCGCTCATTCAGTTCCTCCGTGAGAACTGGGACATCTTTGCATGGAAACCTTCTAACATGCCGGGTGTACCCAGGGGGCTGGCTAAGCATCGTCTGCGAGTCGATTCAAAGGCAAAACCTGTCAAGGAACATCTGCGACGGTCCGCCGTCCAGAAAAGGAAGGCTGTTGGCGAAGAGGTGGCTCGTCTCTTAGCAGCAGAGTTTATCCGAGAGATTTACCACTCCGAGTGGCTCGCCAATGTTGTCATGGTCCCCAAATAGGACAACTCACTTCGCATGTGCATTGATTTTAAACATATCAATTGGGCCTGCCCGAAAGATCATTTTCCTCTTCCCCGCATCGACCAAATAGTCGACTCGACTGCGGGATGTGAGCGACTGTCTTTCTTAGACGCTTATTCTGGGTACCATCAGATCCGTCTGTTTGGACCCGATGAGATCAAAACAACTTTCATCACCCCATTCGGGTGCTTCTGTTATGTCACCATGCCATTCAGCCTCAAGAATGCCGGGGCCACGTTCATGAGGATGATTCAGAAGTGTTTGCTCACTCAAATCAGTCGGAATGTGGAAGCGTACATGGATGACATTGTGGTCAAGTCACGGAAAGGTTCCGACCTGCTGACTGACCTCGCTGAAACATTTGCCAACCTCAGGAGGTACGATATCAAGCTTAACCCATCCAAGTGCACATTTGGAGTTCCTGGTGGAAAGTTACTCGGTTTTCTCGTTTCCAAACAAGGAATCGATGCAAACCCAGAGAAAGTGGGCACTATACTCCGAATGAAACGACCTGTGCGTGTGCACGATGTTCAGAAGCTTACTGGTTGCTTGGCCGCTTTAAGTCGATTCATCTCTTGTCTCGGTGAGAAGGCATTGCCTCTTTACCGACTGATGAAGAAGTCAGACAAGTTCGAGTGGACTCCTGAAGCTGATGCAGCATTTGCAGAGTTAAAAACCCTGCTTTCCACCCAGCCGGTGCTTGCTGCCCCGATCAGCAAAGAGCCTTTGCTGCTTTACATTGCAGCCACAGGACAAGTCGTCAGTACTGTACTTACGGTCGAGCGGGAAGAAGAAGGGAAAACCTTCAAAGTTCAGCGCCCAGTATATTACATTTCTGAAGTCCTAACCCCATCAAAGCAAAGATACCCTCATTATCAGAAGCTTGTGTATGGGATCTATATGACCACGAAGAAAGTTGCTCACTACTTCTCTGACCATACCATCACAGTCGTCAGCGACGCCCCCTTATCAGAGATTCTGCACAACAGAGATGCAACTGTCTGAGTGGCAAAATGGGCGATTGAACTTCTTCCCCTGGATATCAGATTTGAGGCAAAGAAGGCTATCAAGTCCCAAGCAATAGCAGATTTCCTCGCCGAGTGGACTGAACAACAGTTACCGACTCAAGTTCACTCGGAGCACTGGACTATGTTCTTCGATGGCTCTAAAATGCTAAATGGTTCCGGTGCCGGGGTAGTGTTGGTTTCCCCCCGAGGAGATAAGCTCAGATATGTACTCCAGATTCACTTTGATTCCTCCATCAATGAAGTAGAATACGAAGCACTCTTGTATGGGTTGCGTATGGCCATTTCACTCGGCGTCCGTCGCCTCATGGTCTACGGTGACTCGGATTTAGTGGTCAACCAAGTGATGAAGGAGTGGTACATCAGAAGCCCAGCATGACTGTTTACTGCAATGCAGTCAGAAAGCTGGAAAAGAAATTTGAGGGATTAGAGCTCCATCACGTCCCCCGACTGAAAAATCAAACAGCCGATGACTTGGTGAAGATAGGTTCCAAAAGAGAAGCCATCCCGAGAGGCGTGTTTTTGGAGCATGTTCACACGCCGTCAGTACAAGATCCTTTTACTGAAGAAGCCCCGCAGCCAAAAAGCGCCACAGATCCGACTGAAGTCGAGGTCCCAGCTGTGGTCGACTTAATCATGGAAGTTCTGGTTATTACTCCCGACTGGACAGTGCCCTATATCGCGTATATTATAAGGAAAGAGCTCCCAGAGAATGAAGAAGAGGCTCGAGAGGTCATTCGTCGATCCAAAGCCTTTACCGTCATGAGGGGCCAGTTGTACAGAGAAAGTGTGACTGGAGTCAGCCAGAAATGCATAACACCGGAAGAGGGTCGAATGATTCTCAACGACATCCACTCGGGGACCTGTGGCCATCATGCGTCCTCTCGGACCATTGTGGCTAAAGCATACCGAGCAGGTTTTTTCTGGCCCAGAGCAAATGAAATGGCGAAAGAGATAGTTGACAAGTGTGAAGGCTGTCAGTTCTACTCCAACATGTCACACAAACCTTCCTCAGCCTTGAAGACCATCCCAATCGTCTGGCCTTTTGCTGTTTGGGGGTTAGATATGGTCGGACCACTGAGAACTGGCAGGAGCGGCTTCACCCATGTACTGGTGGCAGTCGACAAGTTCACCAAGTGGATCGAGGCCAAGCCCATTAAAAATCTTGATGCTAGCACTGCCATCAGCTTCATCAGAGAATTAATATTCAGATATGGAGTTCCGCATAGCATCATCACCGATAATGGGTCAAACTTTGACTCCGATCAATTCAAAGCTTTCTGCGCTTCCCAAGGCACACGAGTCGACTACACTTCAGTCGCCCATCCCCAGTTGAATGGACAAGCAAAAAGAGCTAACGGCCTAATTCTCAAAGGACTGAAACCCCGATTGATGCACGACCTCAAGCATGCAGTAGGCGCGTGGGTAGACGAACTTCCATCAGTTCTTTGGAGATTGAGGACTACTCCAAATCGGTCGACTAGGAGGACTCCGTTCTTTCTGGTCTACGAAGCTGAGGCGGTCCTGCCAAGTGACCTGCTTCACAATGCGCTGCGAGTTGAGCTCTACTCTGAAGCTGAAGCAGAACAAGCCTGGCAGGATGCAGTCGACCTTCTAGAAGAAGAAAGAGAGATGGCCATGATCTGATCGACCATCTATCAGCAAGACTTGCGTCGATTCTACGCCAGAAATGTGAAGAGCCGAGCCTTCCAAGAAGGAGACTTGGTCCTCCGAGTGGACCAACAGAGGCCACACAAACTCGCCCCTACTTGGGAAGGCCCCTTCATTGTTACCAAAGTTCTCCACAACGGAGCATACCGTCTGTACAACGTCGATCGCCAGATTGACGAGCCACGAGCTTGGAATGCGGATCTGCTCCGCCCCTTTTATACTTAAGTATTCACTCGGATGAGTTGTAATAAAAGTACTTCTGTAATTTATTTATCAAAGACAAGAGTTTTATAATTTTCCCAGTGATTGTTGTTACCTTCGTCCACATAAAAGAGTCCCCCAGCGGGTGGCTTAGCTGCGAATCCGTTTCGCCTAAGTTTGTAAAAGAAAATCCTACCGAGTGGTAAGCCAGCCTTCCACTCGGAGGCTTAGCTGCGAATCCATTTCGCCTAAGTTTAAACAAAATCCTACCGAGTGGTAAGCCAGCCTTCCACTCGGGGGCTTAGCTGCAGCCCAGTGCTCGCCTAAGTTTTTGAAAATCCTACCGAGTGGTAAGCCAGCCTTCCACTCGGGGGCTTAGCTGCAGCCCAGTGCTCGCCTAAGTTTTTGAAAATCCTACCGAGTGGTAAGTCAGCCTTCCACTCAGAGGCTTAGCTGCAGCCCAGCGCTCGCCTAAGTTTTTGAAAATCCTACCGAGTGGTAAGCCAGCCTTCCACTCGGGGGCTTAGCTGCAACCTAGTGTTCGCCTAAGTATAAAATATAACGTGCGCTCCACAAGGAGGACGAGGCGCAGGTCGACTCCTGCCTTCTCCTTCCGAGCTACGCCACAAATACAACGTGCGCTCCGCAAGGAGGACGAGGCACAGGTCGACTCCTGCCTTCTCCTTCCGAGCCACGCCACAAATACAACGTGCACTCCGCAAGGAGGACGAGGCGCAGGTCGACTCCTGCCTTCTCCTTCCGAGCTACGCCACAAATACAACGTGCGCTCCGCAAGGAGGACGAAGCGCAGGTCGACTGCTATCTTCTCCTTCGGGGGTACATCATAAAATCCTACCGAGTGGTGAGCAAACCTCCCACTCGGAGGCTTAGCTGCAGCCCAGTGCTCGCCTAAGTTTTCTAAAAAATCCTACCGAGTGGTGAGCAAACCTCCCACTCGGGGGCTTAGCTGCAGCCCAGTGCTCGCCTAAGTTCTTAAAATCCTACCGAGTGGTGAGCAAACCTCCCACTCGGGGGCTTAGTTGCAGCCCAATGCTCGCCTAAGTTTCTGAAATCCTACCGAGTGGAGAGCAAACCTCCCACTCGGGGGCTTAGCTGCAGCCCAGTGCTCGCCTAAGTTCTTAAAATCCTACCGAGTGGTGAGCAAACCTCCCACTCGGGGGCTTAGCTGCAGCCCAATGCTCGCCTAAGTTTCTGAAATCCTACCGAGTGGAGAGCAAACCTCCCACTCGGGGGCTTAGCTGCAGCCCAGTGCTCGCCTAAGTTCTTAAAATCCTACCGAGTGGTGAGCAAGCCTCGCACTCGGAGGCTTAGCTGCAGCCTAGTACTCGCCTAAGCATGACGAGTACAAGTCGATTGCAAATTGTGCTTCATACCGACCTGCAAAAGAGCATCACAAACACTAGTATATATTCCAAGCAAAAGATGATGATTGTTCGAAGGCAGAAGCAAACATATTCGACGGCAAACTTAAGTGCAAATAACGTCTTACGGATCCAGAAGTGCTTAGGCACCAAGCCTGTTAAAGTTTGTCGGTTACAAAAACCACTCGGCATTCCGAGGCAAATTTAAACCATCAAGCATGGAAGTTTTTTACCCCTCCTAAGGAGGGCTGGAAGGCACAACGAACTCGTCCAGGTCGATTCCATCTGCGATCCGAGTGGCAGCAGCGATGAAGGTCTCCATGAAGGATCGGAAGTCATGCTTCTTGGTATTGGCCACCTTGAGAGTTGCCAGCTTGTCCTCTCGCGCATCCTTGCAGTGAACACGGACCAGAGATAGAGCAACGTCGGCACCGCACCTGGCAGAAGACTTCTTCCATTCTTGCACTCGACTTGGAACTTCGTTCAGTCGAGTCGTCACGGACTCAAAGTCATTCTGAAGTGCTTCTCCTGGCCGGAGCGCCGTGTCGATGCGTGACGTCGCAACCTTCAGCCTTGCAAGATAGTCAACAACGGCAGCAACACGAGACTCGAGTCGAAGCACGTTCATGGCAGTTTCATCCTTCACAAGAGAGTTGATGGGGTCCAGGCTCGTCTCCAGTCGACCAGTCTCCTCCTCAAAGTTCTGGCAGAACTCTGTAGACACGACCCCAAAGTTAAGGCAGCAGTTTGGTGGTGAGGCCAAAATTAAAAAGCGTGTCAGATACAGAGGGTTACCTTCAAGCATGAGGAATAGCTTCTTGGTGATTCCTCCCAGATAAGCCTCCAGATCATTCTTTTTTCCCACCAGCTCGCTAGCTTTGTCACTCAAGACCATCTTGTCATTCTTCAGTCGAGTGACCTCCTGGTTGGCCACGTCGAGAGCAGCTTTCAGATTAGTGTTTTCCTCTTCAAGTTTGCTGATCGAAGCCAACTTTTCTTCTGCGAGCCTGGTCTTCTCGGAAGCTGCTTTCTGCGCCTCAGCGAGGTCAAGATCCTTCTTCTTCAGAGAATCCCTCAGTTTATCTGTAAAATCATAGTAAGATCAGACTCGGGGATGGGCAAGAAGTAAAGGCAGTCGTCAAGATTCTCACCAAACATACCTTTTGCCTCCTCCTTCGCCTTCGTGAAGTTCTCCTGGGCAAGTTTCAGATCAAGTTCGAGTTGGATATGCTTGTTCTCCAATTCAGTATAACGAGCTGAAAGCTCGCAAGATTTCTGCAGAAAACCAATCGATAGACGTCAAAGATAGGTCACTTCCGAGTGACTAAGAGAAAAACCGTAGTATTCCTAAGACTACAGCTGAATCTAAACATTCAACTGTAGTCTCGGGGACTACACCTAGTGGGTGCACTCAGCGTGCCCCCACTAGTTCTATCAGCTAGACTCAGAGTCGGTCAGTCGACCAAAAAAGAAAGAGAGAGTGTGTTCTTCAGACCATAGTCGACTGAACAGCAGTCGACCATAGTCTCGGGGACTACATCCAGTGGGTGCACTCAGCGTGCCCCCACCGGTTTATGATTCCATTCGACCAGATCAAGTGAAGACAGTAAAAAACTCAAGACATAAAGACTATGGTCCACTGCCAGTAGTCGACCATAGCCTTGGGGACTACACCCAGTGGGTGCACTCAGCGTGCCCCCACCAATCCAGAATCTCAATCGACACACCCAGTGGAACACCCAGCGGGCGTACGACAGATACTAAGATTTTCAGAAAGAAAAGTTTTTCAGATACCATATCCTAACATAACAGGCAGTGACCGACCAACCTGAACATTGCTCTGAAGGGCTGAACTGGCGTCATAAGCTGCTTGACTGGCGTCTCGGATCGCCTTCACTTGCTCCATCATAACCCCCGCCTGGCGTATGGCTTCTTTTGCAGCGCTTGCTTGGTCTTCAGGGACGTGGTGGGTAGAGAAAAGTGAAGGCTGACCGGCACTCGATGATGAAAGGCGAGCACTCGTCAGCGGCACCACAAAGGATACGGTAGGCCGAGTGACGTTGTCACCCTCCGCAACCAACGTCTCAGGTGCTGATACGACCTGAGTTGCCTTGCCAGCAGACGCTCTCCTATTTCTCCTCCGCCTCAGTGATTCCTTGTCTTCATCATCATCAGGAAGATCAATGATGATATTAGATGGAGCTGCAGAAAAGAGTCAAAGTTAAAAACAAAGACCCCACCGACTGAAAACGAAACTTCAAAGGTCATACCAGGGTTGGAAGTGATGACATCCTACATTTCTTGATCTTCAGGTCTTGCCGAGGTATCAGAAGTAGCAGCACTACAGTTCAGAAATCAGTCGGTCAGCTAACGAATCGACCAAGAATAAATCCATGAGAAACAAGAGGCCACAAGTTATGTCATTACCCAGAAATAGTGGGAATCACCATCTTCATCTTCGGTAAAGCCTTCGCCGGCTTCGACGGCACCACTCGAGATTGCTTCGGTGCTTTCTCAGTCGGCGCCGAAGAGGTCGTCCGAGGACGCTTGGCCGATTGCATAACAGGCGCGCCCCCCTTGCCACGCTCGACTGCAGGGTCATGGGCAAGCTTGGACCTTCTTTCAGAACGGGAAGGTGCTACTTCCTCCTCCTCTTCCTCCTCCTCCTCCTCGTCGGAGCCAGCATCTTCATCACCCTCGTCACCATCCGATTCCCACTCCTCTTGACTTTCACCTCCACTTCCTTCCTCCTCCTCGGTCTGTGCTTGCGCCCTGTTGGGCATCGAATACAACTCAGTGGTAGCCTAAAAGACAACAAACAAGACAAAAGTCGATCGACTGAGCCGCAGCAAATCAGAATGGACGAAACATGATTACAGTCGAAGATAAGTAGTCATACCTTGTCTGGTTCGTAAGATTGGTCGAGTGGCGGGATCCTCCTGGCCCCACGAGGGTTGTCCTTGTTTCCTGTGATGGCCGTCATCCACCTCTCCAGTGTGACATTGTCGACCTCCTTTGGGTGGACCCGAGTGGTGTCTTCAGTCCCAGAGTACAACCACATCGGGTGGCCTCGGTATTGGAGTGGCTGGATACGTCGTCGAAGGAAAACCTCCAGAAGATCCATGCCAGTCACACCGTCACGAATGAGTTGGACTACACGCTCCATCAACATTTTAACCTGAGCCTTCTCCTCCGGAATTACTTTCAGAGAAGACGGCTTGTTCACTCGACTCATGGTGAAGGGAGGGAGCCCAGTCGACTGCGCTGGCGTCGACCGGTCTTGGCAGTAGAACCAGGTCGACTGCCACCCTCTAACCGACTCGGGAAGGGTCATAGCTGGAAAAGCACTCTTACTCCTCACCTGGACCCCAAGACCCCCGCACATCTGGATTACTTGGGTTCTCTCGTCATTCGGATTAGCCTTTTTAACCGTCTGAGAGCAACAAGTGAATATGTGTTTGAAAAGGCCCCAGTGTGGCCGACAACCCAAGAAGTTTTCGCACAAAGACACGAAAGCGGCGAGATAGGCAATGGAATTAGGTGTGAAGTGGTGGAGCTGAGCCCCAAAGAAGTTCAGGAACCCCCGAAAAAAAGATGCGGCGGCAGAGAAAACCCACGATCGACATGAGTCGCTAAGAGGACACACTCACCCTCCTGAGGCCGCGGCTGCCACTCCGTCACCGGAAGCCTCGCCGCCCCATGCTCGATCAGCCCTTCATTGGCCAGGTCATCGAGATCCTTCTGGGTGATAATCGAGCGGATCCAATCCCCCTGGATGCAACCCTGTGGCAGGCGGGACCGCGACGAGGATCCGCCCCGACTGGTCGCTCTCCCCTTCGCCTTCGTCGTCGCCTTCTTCGCCCGCTCCAAAGCAACCATCTTCTCTTTCACCATTGTCGCCGACGAGGCCGGAATGGAGCAGCGGCGCTAAACAGATGGCAAGCGCAGCGGATGAATCTGAAGACGGGGGAGGGGAAAATGGGGGAGCACTGTTCAAAAACCTCCGCCCGGTTCCTTATATGGAGTCGCTTCCGAGTGGCTGACTGGTAGGCCCAGGCAATCCTGTCAAATCCCGAAACAGTCGCGCGAGCGATACATGGCAAAAAAGGCGGCACGGGAATCGAGGCGTCTCTGCCTTATCCCATCCGAGTACCGCGGCCTTCTCCGCTTCACGCGCTTCCCGAAATTCGGATCCCACTGAATCCGCTAACCGCAGGGCAACTTGTTAGACGGAAGATCTCCTGCGATCCGTCGCTCGAAATCTCCAAGTTTATAAAGTTCACTCGACAGATATAAAGAATGGATCAAGGCGACTGAAAGAAAAGTTGACACCATTGGTCCAGAGTAAGACACATTTACAACGCCGAAAAACAGGTCGGAAAGATTATCAACTCCTTCCTCACTCAAACCTCGATCCATTTGGGGGCTAATGATGAAGTCATGTATCCAAACGGTCTGTAATTATGTAGTCTTTATGGTCATGATGACACTTTATGTAAGGCGTTACCAGTAATGCCTGGCCTTAATGTACTTTAAACCCTCCGCTACGTGGGCTGGCTGGGGCCTTGGCATCTTCTATATAAGCCACCCCCCTCCACTGGCAGAGGGGTTGGCACCCCTGTAACTCTCACACATATAATCCAGTCGACCGCCTCCGGGCACCGAGACGTAGGGCTGTTACTTCCTCCGAGAAGGGCCTGAACTCGTAAAACCCTTGTGTGCACAACTACTCCATAGCTATGATCTTGCCTCTCCTTAGTACCCCCCTACACTACTGTCAGACTAAGAACCACGACAGTACGCAAGGACACCGAGGTGGGCACAACCCACCAGGGCGCGCCTGGGTCCCCAGGCATGCCCTGGTGGGTTGTGCCCACCTCAGGGCAACCCCCAGGTGCAGCTCTAGCCCAATGGTTTTCTTTTGGTCCATAAAAAATCCACAAAAAGTTTTGTGGTGTTTGGAGAACTTCCATTTCCTCACAAAAAACAACACCACGGTATTTCTGCGGAAAACAACATTAGTCCGGGTTAGTTACATGCAAATCATACCAAAACCATATAAAATTATTGTAAAAATGGCATGAATACTTCACAAATTATAGATACATTGGAGACGTCTCAACATGTACGCGAGGGCTCTCACAAGCGCACTCGCTGCGTCGGCTATCGCGACGAGCTGGCATTGATGAAGTCCTTAGCCAACGATGACACATTCTCGCTGGCCTCATTAAGTAGCAGGAGCTGGTCGACGGCTTGATGAAGCTGCTCGAGATTAGCGATGCCTCGGTTGACAAGGCGACCGACCTCGTTGAGTAACTCATGGGTGACAATGCGAAGCTCCTCAAGGCTCTCTCCGAGAAGGAGGAGGAGGCTGTCGGCTAGAAGATGCTGCATGAGTAGAGCAATCCCTCGAGGATGATGCTAACAGTGGTTGTCAAGGAACTGATGGGTGACTTGAGGAAGCTCTGGATCAAGTGCGAGTAGGAGGTGGAGGAATCCGTGGCTGCTTTGAAGCAAAGTCGTGAGGAATTAAAGAAGGAGCTGGAGGATGTCGTCGCCCGACGATCCATCACGAGTAGAGATAGTAGTGACCCAGATCGTTGTCTGTGATTTCCTTCTTGTCTTGTCCCCATGTCTTCCGGGCTTTGCCGCATGTGGCATTTTAAATTATCCAAAATATGCACTACAAAAAAATTCACTTCCGTGATGATACGTGTTTGTCACAGTAGGTCACGTTTTCTGTCATGCATGTACATCCATGATGATTTTATGACATAGTCAAGATAGTCATACCTGTGCTGTCGTAGAAGTGTTCCATGACATTATGAAAATTATCATCACGGAAGTGTCCACTTCCATGATGATAAATCACGCGTCACAGAAGTGCTTTCATCAAGGGTGACCGACACGTGGCATCCACCGTCACGTAACGTTGTTAAGTTATCGGGTCCGATTTTGGATCTGATAACTCGTTAACAGCCCGAACCAATGGGGACTTTCCACGTGTAAAATCATCATTGGCCGGATGAAACACGTGTCGGCTCACCGTTGGGACAGATGTCATCCACTCATTGGACAGGAGGCGCCTATGATACGTCGACACATGGCACGACTCAGCAGAGGCCCATTCCGGTGAAAAAGACCGGCCTATTTGACTTGGTCAAAAGGTAACGGGCCGGCCCACGGAAAGCCTATTAACGGCATGTTCGTATATAGCCCATTTATGGCCCACTAACTCCCGGCCCGTTACGGCCTATCGGAATTAAGCCCAGTATGTTCATCTGGATCGCCAATATGATTCCAGCCCATTGTAACTTCTAACCCTGTATGGCCCATGATGTCTTTTGGCCCATATGAGGCCCTCCGTAACTCTCGGCCCATTAAAGGCCCGCGATAAAACTAGCCCATAATGAACAGTGTATAGCTTTATACCCATTAACGGCCCATTATTCCGTCGGCCGTTTCCAGCCCGTGTTAACTTTTAGCCTTCTAAGGGCCCATTTATTCTTGGGCTCATTTCTAGGATTCGGTTAGTTACAGTCCGTTACTGGCCTGTTCCGTTTGTGGGCCAAATTCAGCCCGTGGTTACATTCGGCCCGTTTGTGGCCCGTTAACTCGTTGGGCTGTTTTCATAGCTTATCAAATGCGGCCTATTAACGGCCCGTTATGGTCCACGAAGAGTACGACCCATGTTTTGTGAAATGATTATATGCCCCGTAGAAGGCACATGGATCCTACAGCCCGTAGAAGACCAATGGATCCTATGGCCCGTAGAAGGCCTGTGGATCATACGGCCCGGAGAAAGTCCATGGATCCTACGGCCCATAGAAGGCCCATGGATCCTACGCCCCGTAGAAGGCCCACGGATCCTACGACCCGCAGGAGGCCCATGGTTACAGTCCGTGTGTTGCCATGATTATTGTGGCCTAGTTACCAGAAATAGGTTATTGTGGCCACTAGAAAAACACGGAAAAAGAACTACAGTGACTACAAGCAAACAACTAAACAAGACAATAAGGAAATAAATAAGCAAGCAACTAACGCTAGCCTATTATAGCTATTACACATATTACATCCACTGGGCATCAAAGTTTGCCACCAGTGCAAATATAGGGAACAAAGCAGCATATTACATACACTTGCCATCAAAATTGACCACCAGTGCAAATAAACGCGGCAACAAAACAAGTCCATAACTGAAACAACTTCAGAAGAGCTCAAGAAACATTATCCTGGGTATCCACCATGCTGACAATAAGCTTAACAAGCTTATTAGCTTTGTCCTGTTTGGCGCTAAAATCCTCCAACGCTTGCTGTTGCACCAGAAAGTATGCATCTGAATGCTCCAGGGACTTCCGCAGTCCTTTCGCTTCTTATCGCAACACAGCTGATCGATGTCTTTCAGCTTGTAGTTGAGACTCAAGAAATCGAACTGATTCAGACAATGAGTTTTAATAGCTTGTGCAAGCGGTAGTGGCCAGTAACTCGAACACTAAACCAAGATAGGACTTTGGGGTTGTCTCACTACCTTCAAGATAGTCTTCCTTAGCTGTTTTATCAGCTTTGTTAGAGACCAACAAGGATGTCTCACTATCCTGAACCTTATCTGCATTACTTCCTTTACCATTGCTTAATAAGGCACTCTTCTCCAATATCCTGTCAGCATTTTAAAAGAAGAAACAAACAGACACATAACAAGTTTAGCATGTACTAGTATATGAAACTCATTTTGGTGAACTAGTTCATCAGTAAGGTGGACATGATTAAACTACCAAGTCTTCTATTGCCAAGTACTAGTACATAATAAAATCATCAAACAAACATATATCTATGTCCCATGGTCACTGCATTGTCTTGCCAAATCAAAATAGAGACACGATTCAAATCATGTCAGTTCAAGACAAAGTAGCAGTGAAAGAATACAAAGCGTGGGAAACTACATGGCACATCAAGATTTCAGATGGGTACCACGGGTCTACATGTACATCAACACTATTAGCTCTGTTGTGATGCTAGTAATGTGCATGATATGAGAAGTCAACTGTATACACAATTGAAATTGAAATCAACAAAGCTATTGATAAGAGCAAACCTGTTAAAGAAACATGCGCGAACATACCTGCTGTGCCATTGGATTTAAAAGTAAGTTTGTATGAGTAAATACAGTGATACAAGAGCAAAGCAATATGCACGATAGTAATGGAATCTTAAATTAGAACAGTTGTTCTTCAGGTTTAGGCACTTGTTCTACATGAACAGAGTACAGTAAGACGCAAGAATATAGTACTTAAAATAGAAAATGAGCTCATAGACCTTACCACATTCTTGGTTTGGGACTAGTACAGAACAAGGCATTCCTAGACAGCGTCCAGTAAATGTGTCTCAGGAGAACGTAAGGGAATTTGATGAATTTCTTTGCCGGTGAAGTACATTTTCTTCAGGTAATTTTGATACTGCCACCAAGCATTCTTGAAGATAGCAGAGGTATTAGCAAAGGTTACCTCATCCCGAGTTTCCAAATCGGTCCTTCTCTATAAAGAAAAATGGGAAAATTTGTTGTAAACCATCATGGGGGTAGGATGTATGGGACAGAGCAAAGTAATTGCCATGAATAACATTACTTACACATAACTCCTCGACAAATACCTGCAACTGCATGTTCCTTCATCTTCAGTATAATATTTCCAAGATGGGTAGATACACACATAGGATTTAACAACATCAAATGCGATAGATGCTAAACTACGAATGGCTGGTTGTGCTTCCTCCACAGGAATAGGTGTACTAACTGGTGGATTTGGGGTTCGACGTGGTAGTACTGGCCCTTTGGGCACTGGAGCTGCCTTACTAACTGCTCTTGTTTGGGAGCTCTGTGGTGGAGATGGTGCTGTGTCAACAGGAACTGGGTTACTATCTGCTGGGGTTGGGGTTAGATTGGGTTTGGGTGAAGCTGGTTCTCAGTCAATCGCAGTAGGGGTACAATCTGCGAGAGTCTGGGTTATGTGTGGTAGGGCTGGTGCTCGTGCATGTAGAACCGGGGTGCTATCTCCACCAAGAGGTAGCACTATTTTATTTGAAGATCGTGTTTTTACTCTGCTAGATACTAACATCACCCGCTCCAATTCAAATGGCTGATAAACCGGAAACATAGTTGAATGTATAGACATTGTATGAGAGACAGATGCAATAGATAGTGTGGAAAAAAGAGGGCATGAAATAGTTGACATGTATATTGTTTAACTAAAACGGATAGCATGACACAATTTCACATATATGATGTCTATCTAAACTGAATAGCATAGCATAACATAATTCAAAGATATGATGAATAACTAAACATGATCGCATGACATAATTCACCTACATGTTATCTAAGTAATCAGGATCGCATCATTTAATTCATATATGTGATTTATATGCTAAACAGAGGGCATTCGATATGATGTCTGAACTAAGAACATGTTGTTGAATATTGTGTAATGATGTCTAAACTATGCAATGCAAGACACCATATGCATGATATGAGCAGTATAACCGTGACAAGTTAGAGCATACACCTCGGTAGGGGAATAGGACTTGTCTTCTGTCTCTAAATCCATCTATGAGGAGCTATCGGGACCCAACAAGAGAGCTGCTTCGATAGGTAGCACTGTCTGCTCTGAAGGCCTTGTTTTCACTCCAGATTTTCCATCTCCCACCCAAATGGCTGATTCACAGGAAGAGTAGTTTAATGTACAAACATTGTCGACAAATGGAAATGTAATGAAGAAAAGGATGGGCAAGATATCATTCAAATATATGATGCCTGGTTAAACAGGACGACATTGCACATTTCACATATATTATGGCTGGCTAAAAGACATGAGACTGCATAATTCCCATATATGATATAGAAACTAAACATGTGGCACTACACAACATGTCTAAACTAAGCAGATGACATATATGATGTCAAAAGTAGGCACTGCAAGGCAACATATGCATGATATGACTAACATCATCATGCCAAGGTAGAGCAAACACCTTGGTGGGTAAATAGGAGTGGTCAGCTACATCTGAATCCGCCTCAGAACAGATATCTTCCTCTGGATTACAATCTAGAGAGGGGGAGGGTTTGCCCTTGAACCTAGCATGGAGCGATGTCTGCATGACATTGTATTGCCGTGCAAAACTCTTCTCTTTTTCTCTACATGTTCAGCATGACTGTGTACAATATATGACATGCATACGAAAAAATATGGTGAGATTATGTAAGGAGAGCATGCAGAAATTTAGAGTGATGGTAACAACCAATGGATGGATCCAAATATAATGATAGCAGGATGATGATTGCTTTAATTTAATAAAAAGACAGATGATGATTGCTTTACTATTTGTTTCCCACCCAAGATGAACAACATAGGCATACCCTAGGTGAACCAGATATTAGACAGAGATACTATTCATTGCTGCCTCGATATGTGTCCCACAACTAATTTAGAACTAAGTTTGAAAATTAATTTGGACCTAACTTGGAGTCCAAGAGGTGAACAGGCCGATAAAGTAGCAGGTAATTTTAAGCAATGCATAACATAAGCAGAAACAAAATAGTGCGACCTCTCTTGTGGAACCCGTGTACTACTCAGGTTCATCTGCTGAGTCGATGATGGTGATGCCGTTGCGGTGGGTACCGGTGGCAGGGAAGGAGATCTGAGGCGGTGAAAGACGGTCAGGAGTCATGATGTCTGGTTTGGTTGATGCTTCTGTCGATGGAGCAGCTCAGGTGAGGTGGAAGACATCGCGGCAGGAGCAGGACAAACCACACAAAGTTCCCTTTGACACCTACCTATAACTGAAGTACTCCCTCCATTCCAATATCTAAGGTGTATTATTTTTAGCATGTTAACCAAGGCACATAATTATTTACTATTTAGGACGAAATTACCCTTGCTAATTCGTAGATTAGCGGTAATGAATCATTTAGGCTAGGAAAAGAAGAGATACATGCAATCAGGAGAGAGATAGTTTCCTTTTGTTTCTCTACAAGGAGAGATACATGCAATCAGGGGAGATATACTTTCCTTTTTCTGGAGGGCCAAGATCGAAATTACGAGAAATTAGAACAAATGCACCTTACATTGTGGAATTTTATCAAAAAACAAATACACCTTATATAAAGGAACGGAGGGTGTATGGGCTCATTTGGCTTGCATGATTCTAAAAACGCAGGGATAGGAAAACACCGGAATAGGATAGGAATGATCATGGTAAATGGAGCATTTGTAAACATGATTTCTATCAACTTGGGTGTTTGGTTCACAGGAATTGGAAGAGCAGAGGAATGCAAAGAAACATGGCCAAAATAAAGTGAAACCATATGAAAGCGTGTACAGTTAGAATGTTATTCTGCCACTAATGCACTTGGTCTTGTTTTCATGCATAGGATTTTGAAAAGTAGGTACAGGTGGATGTTTTGCTCCATTCCTTTCAAAAAAATGCATGAATAATTGAATGGTAGTGTTATAGGAAAATTCCCTGTTGCTATGTTTTTTCGTTGAACCAAAATAGCCCTAATGGATCGACATGAATGTATAGTAATAAGTGATGCAACAAGTGTACAACCTCTTTGTCGTAGCCGTGTCAACCTCAACATCACTGGGTTGGTCGCTGGAGCAGTTGAGGCAGAGGTGGCTGTCAGAGGTGTGGAGGAAGATATGAGGAATCTGTAGACGGCATCCAGGGCACTGTTGTGTTGTGATGGATCGTTCTGTCGTTGGAGCAGCTCCGGTGAGCCGTAAGACGTCAAGGCTGAAGCAGCACAAGACAGACATTGTCAATCTCAAGTGGGATTCTAATAGCATCTCCAATAGATGATGTAAAATAGATATAAAGTTTACATCACCAAAAACCACCTGACTACAAAAGATGAGGTAAAAACTGTTGACTCTGAACTTAACTGTCGAAACTGAAATTTAGTGTGGAATCTGCATGTTACTGTCAAAACTGAACGCAATGGTAGTAGAGAGGCGCTTGACTGTCAAAACTGAAACAACTCCCCACCGTCGGTCCGCCGCCGCCCCGCTGCCCCGGCTAGCCCTCTAGGCCCCTTGCCCCCACCCTGAACCCTAAGATAGATAGTGGGGGTACCTCTCCAGCGAGCCCCTCTCTCCGTTGCGGGTGGTTCTTCCTTAACTCCGGCGAGCCCCCCACACCCTGAAAATTGACTGACCCAAAAGTCGATTTAGTCGACTGAAGTGTAGCTAAATCAGAGCAGAGCAGCAGCATGAGCGAGGGGGAGAGCAGCAACAGTAGCACGAGCGAGCGAGCGAGAGCCAGAGCAGCAGCATGATACGTCTCCAACGTATCTATAATTTTTGATTGTTCCATGCTATTATATTACCTATTTTGAATGATTATGGTCTTTATTATACAGTTTAATATTACTTTTGGGACTAACCTATTAACCGGAGGCCCAGCCCATATTGCTGTTTTATTGCCTGTTTCAGTATTTCAAAGAAAAGGAATATCAAACGGAGTCCAAACGGAATGAAACCTTCGGCAAAGTTATTTTTGGAACAGAACCAATCCCAGGAACTTGGAGTGCACGTCAGAAAATCCTCGAGGAGGCCACAAGATAGGGGGGCGCGCCCAGGGGGGTGGGCGCGCCCTACCCTCTCGTGGGCCCCTCGAGGCTCCCCTGACCGACTTCTTTCGCCTATATATTCCCTCGTACCCTAAAAACATCGAATATCAAGATAGATCGGGAGTTCCACCGCCGCAAGCCTCTGTAGCCACCAGAAACCTCTCGGGAGCCCTTCCCGGCACCCTGCCGGAGGGGGGATCCTTCACCGGTGGCCATCTTCATCATCCTGGCTCTATCCATGACGAGGAGGGAGTAGTTCACCCTCGAGGCTGAGGGTATGTACCAGTAGCTATGTGTTTGATCTCTCTCTCTCGTGTTCTCTCTCGTGTTCCCTCTATGGCACGATCTTCATGTATCCCGAGCTTTGCTATTATAGTTGGATCTTATGATGTTTCTCCCCCTCTAATCTCTTGTGATGAATTGAGTTTTCTCTTTGAAGTTATCTTATCGGATTGAGTCTTTTATGAGAACACTTGATGTATGTCTTGCCGTGCTTATCTGTGGTGACAATGGGATATCATGTGCCACTTGATGTATGTTTTGGTGACCAACTTGTGGGTTTCGCCCATGAACCTATGCATAGGGTTTGGCACACGTTCTTGACTCTCCGGTAGAAACTTTGGGGCACTCTTTGAAGTACTTTGTGTTGGTTGAATAGATGAATCTGAGATTGTGTGATGCATATCATATAATCATGCCCACAGATACTTGAGGTGACAATGGAGTATCTAGGTGACATTAGGGTTTTGGTTGATTTGTGTCTTAAGGTGTTATTCTAGTACAAACTCTTGAATAGATTGATCCGAAAGAATAACTTTGAGGTGGTTTCGTACCCTACCATAATCTCTTCGTTTGTTCTCCGCTATTAGTGGCTTTGGAGTGACTCTTTGTTGCATGTTGAGGGATTATTATATGATCTATCTATGTTATTATTGTTGAGAGAACTTGCACTAGTGAAAGTATGAACCCTAGGCCTTGTTTCCTATCATTGCAATACCGTTTACGCTCACTTTTATCATTAGTTACCTTGCTGTTTTTATAATTTCAGATTACAAAAATCTTTATCTACCATCCATATTGCACTTGTATCACCATCTCTTCGCCTAACTAGTGCACCTATACAAATTACCATTGTATTGGGTGTGTTGGGGACACAAGAGACTCTTTGTTATTTGGTTGCAGGGTTGTTTGAGAGAGACCATCTTCATCCTACGCTTCCTATGGATTGATAAACCTTAGGTCATCCACTTGAGGGAAATTTTCTACTATCCTACAAACCTGTGCACTTGTAGGCCCAACAACGTCTACAAGAAGAAGGTTGTGTAGTAGACATCACAGCACAGCGAGCGAGCGAGAGCCGGAGCAGTAGCAGCGCAATCGAGCGAGCGAGAGCTGGAGTAGCAGCAGCAGATCCGGTTGGTTTGGCCACCGCCGCCGAAGGGGCCTCGCACTGGGGGAGAGCCGCCATGGAGATGTCGCCTGCGGCGCCGGCTTCAAGGTAGCCACTCCATGGGGGAGCAGGATGGAGCACCGTCGGCGCCGGGAGGTCGTGTTAAGGAGAAGGTGCGATGCGATGAGTCTACAACCTCTTTGGTGGCCCCGAGTAGGCCTCGACTTCGTCCGAGGAGTCGGTGAGGATGCTACGGTTCCGGTGGAGCAGGTTAAGGCGGCGCTGTGGGGATGGAGCAGCCGCGATAGACGAGGCAATCGTCGGAGTAGCTCCTTGGAGGTGGAGGACGGGGAGGCTGAACCGGCAGGACGACAAGATGGACGACGAATCCTTATGCGGGGAGGTGGACGAGGGACGTCGAGCTGTTGCAGTGGACGACATCATCGAGGAAGAGGCTCCGGCTGGGCAGCGGTGAGGTGGCAGACGGAGGAGGGTGGGGTTTCACGGTTGGAGCAGAGAGGTTATGGCGGCCTGGGATTTCAAATGGCGAAAAGGAGGTGATGGGAGGGGGTGAACCATGACTTAGGGATGCGCTTGTCCAAAATGTAGGGTGTGTTACCAAAGTGCCCCTACTAATTTAAACTAGCGGCCCTTTCGGCTCAAGGTTAGAAGGGGGATTTCTTGTTGGGATTTGGCAGCTGGAGGGAGTTTTCGCGCGCGTTGTAATTTTGGGATAGCAACGCGCGGGTTGTGAAGGCGTGGATTGAATTTTAGGGACAAGCCTAATGTGTAATATTGTACTTGTACGTACCAAATCAATTCGCACTTCCCTCAACCAAAAAACAAAAAAAATAAAACTATTCACACCACACAAAGAGAGAGCCTTGCCCCGTTTTAATATACAAATGCTATTCAAAGCTACTCTCTCCTTCCATCTATATAGGGCCTAATGCATTTTTTGATGCTAACTTTGACCAAATATTAGAGCAATAATATATGACATGCAACTTACACAAAGCACACTGTTAAATTCATGTGTGAAAGGAGCTTTCAATGATATAATTTTCACATTGTGCATGTCATGTACTATTAATCTTGTCAATAGTCAAAGGTGGTCTTAAAAAACGCATTACGCCCTATATAGATGGAAGGAGGGAGTATGAATCCATGTTATGTCCAATTAAATTTTTTCGCTGGCTGTATAATGCATGTAACCTACTCATACCAACATTTTAGTGCATTCCAAATGTCTATAGTACCTCTGCAATTCAAACTGAATTTGAATTCGTTTCTCTATTTCAATAAGAATCTACAATCATGATTGTTGCCAACTTCAACCATCATTCGTGTATTACCTTAATAACACACCACATGATTACTATAGAGATAGATATGAACTATGTGTACTATATGAACTTGAATTCTATTTTTTGAATACACTTGATGTTGATTCCAAATAATAGTACATTTGATGTACTAACTATATATTCATAATCTTAACCATGTTCCATATGTACACCGTGTTTATCACACAAAGTATAGTGCCCCACCCCCTACATTATGACAAGTATTTAGCCCTGAGCTGCAAAAGCCACACATTAGCCCAAATTATAATCAATGTTCTATATATTATACGTAGTACTAGCAAGATGCCCATGTGTTCCACAGAACATCAACATGATCAAGGGGAGGCCTAATTTGCAAATATGGAGAGGGGTGTGGGTATCTCTTTTCAAAATTGCCATAGTTTCCTTCCTATCCATCAGATATAAATTGGACGACCTATATTGCAGGATGGCAGGCACACCATCATCAACAACTCTATTTTTTATAAGAGTAGAGATAAAATATACTATATGTAGTATAACATGTTCATAACCACACCATGTGTATCACCGTTATATATATTCATACATGCTTCGGTTTGAAACACTATGATAAATTCTTCAAATATCCGAATTCGCTTTTTATACTAAAGTATGATCTCTATTCGTCTTTTACACCCACACAATCCTCTTATCTTTGAATCTAGCGCTAACTTTCTCTCATGCATGCACACGCCCGCATCCTTCTCACCCTCCCTCAGCATTCTCTAGCTCCATCACGCAAATTCGTCTTTTCACTTTAGGTCATTCACCCATGATGTGTGTAGGCCCCCAACTCCTTGTTTACGACACACAACGATCGATATGCCCCTCTAGCTAGGTGTGCCTAGCACAAACACAATCTCCCCCTCTTCTCTTATCATCGTCCATGCCTCACTCCCACCACTCTTTTCATCGATCTCGTACTCGCACACTCCCCCCTTGAAACAGTATGCCTCTCGCACCACCTCCTAGATGCATCCCTCTCTCTCTCTATCCTTCTCCACGTGCCTTATTTGCTTCTAACACATACATGCATGTATACCGATCAATCTCCCAACATATACCTAGGTCGACTTTAACTATCCCCCCGCACCCATCGATCGACGTACCTCACAAGTTATGTTTCTCCTTTCTCTGACAAAGGGCGATTGATCTTCCTATGTAGTTACGTCTGCTTACCACAGCCATATCGTGCCCCTCATCATTCGTGCATGCCTCCTGACCCGTCTCTCACACGCACGTGCACAGACAGGCAACCATCTCCTCTCTTATTGATATTGCAGGCGTGCCCTCCATTTGTCTAGCAAGCCTCTCCCACCATTTGTTAGAAGCAACTCCACTGCCACCCCCTCCAACACTCTAGCTCTGTCTCTCTCCCAACCTTATTCCTCTCCTACACATATGCATGGATGCAGATCGATCTCCCTTAATACATGTGGTAGATTGATCTCCCTTAATACATGAGGTAGGCCTCTCTCCTCCTCCACACATGTACCAGCCATTGTACCTCTATAGTTAATTAGGCCTCCCTCCCCCACCACACACCGATAGTCGAGCGCTGTAGGTAGGTATCTGATACGTCTCTGTCGTATCTATAATTTTTTATTGTTCCATGCCAACATTATTCAACTTTCATATACTTTTGGCAACTTTTTATACTATTTTTGGGACTAACATATTGATCCAGTGCCCAGTGCCAGTTCCTGTTTGTTGCATGTTTTATGTTTCGTAGAAACCCAATATTAAACGGAATCCAAACGAGATAAAAATGGACGAAGAATTATTTTGGAATATTTGGGATTTTCCGGAGGAAGAATCAACGCGAAACGGTGTCCGAGGTGGCCACGAGACAGGGAGCGCGCCCACCCCCCCGGGTGCGCATGGCACTCTCGTGGGCCACCCGTAAGGCGGTTGACGCTCTTCTTTTTCCGCAATAAAGCTAATTTTACGAGAAAAATCTGGGCGAAAGATTCACCCCAATCGGAGTTACGGATCTCCGGATATAAAAGAAACGGTGAAGGGGCAGAATCCGGGAACGCAGAAACAGAGAGATAGATCCAATCTCGGAGGGGCTCTCGCCCCTCCGAAGCCATGGGAGCCAAGGACCAGAGGGGAAACCCTTCTCCCATCTAGGAAAGAGGTCAAGGAAGAAGAAGAAGAAGGGGCCCCCTCTCCCCCTTGCTTCTGGTGGCGCCGGAGCGTTGCCGGGGGGCATCATCATCACCGCAATCTTCACCAACACCTTCATCATCTTCACCAACATATTCATCACCTTCCCCATTCTATATTCAGTGGTCCACTCTCCCGCAACCCGCTGTACCCTCTACTTGAACATGGTGCTTTATGCTTCATATTATTATCCAATGATGTGTTGCCATCCTATGATGTCTGAGTAGATTTTCATTGTCCTATCGGTGATTGATGAATTGCTATGATTGGTTTAAGTTGCATGTTTTATTCGTGTTGTCCTATGGTGCTCACCGTGTCACGCAAGTGTGGGGGATCCCTGCTGTAGGGTTTGCAATATGTTCATGATTTGCTTATGGTGGGTGGCGTGAGTGACAGAAGCACAGACCCGAGTAAGTAGGTTGTTTACGTATGGGATAAAAGGGGACTTGATGCTTTAATGCCATGGTTGGGTTTTACCTTAATGAATCTTTAGTAGTTGCGGATGCTTGCTAGAGTTCCAATCATAAGTGCATATGATCCAAGTAGAGAAAGTATGTTAGCTTATGCCTCTCCCTCAAATAGAATTGCAATAGTGATTACCGGTCTAGTAACATAGTCAATTGCTTAGGGACAATTCCACAACTCCTACCACCACTTTTCGACACTCGCTATATTTACTTTATTGCTTCTTTATCTAAACAGCCCCTAGTTTATATTTACGTGTTCTTTATTATCTTGCAAACCTATCCTATCACACCTACAAAGTACTTCTAGTTTCATACTTGTTCTAGGTAAAGCGAACACTAAGCGTGCGTTGAGTCGTATCAGTGGCAGATAGGACTTGAGAGGGTATTTGTTCTACCTTTAGCTCCTCGTTGGTTTCGACACTCTTACTTATCGAAAGAGGCTACAACTATCCCGTATACTTGCGGGTTATCAAGACCTTTTTCTGGCACCGTTGCCGGGGAGTCATAGCGTGGGGTGAATATTCTCGTGTGTGCTTGTTTGCTTTATCACTAAGTAATTTTATTTGTTGTTCTAAGTTGTTCTCTATCTTTAGTTATGGATATGGAACACGAAATACAAAAAAAATAGGTGTACTTGCTGCTCATGGAGATGGGGAACCTCCTAAAACCCTCGATGATCATTATGTGAAAGATATTATGTACTACTTTAATAATCCTGAGAAAACCCCATTCAACTATGTTATGGGAGTAATGTTGGATCAACGTGAATACTTTAGGGATTATCGCTTGACACAAAAAGGGAAACTATTATGGGATCAAATTCGAATGTTGAAGTGGTATGCTAGGCAACTATTCTTGATGCATGATTATACTTGCTGCTCTAGGATGAAGGCTCCACACCTTCCCTTTTCATGCAAATTTAATGATAATGAAACCTTATCTTCTTATGCTAATGGTATCTATAATTACTATGATGTGGAACAAATAGAAGAATTTGTTGCTTTTATGGGTGCTTATGAGATTGAATCTATGTTTAAAGCATTTGCCGATTTTGATGATTCAGTTTATAGACCATAAAATTTTGCTATACTTAGATATTGGTATGAAAATTATGAATATAATTACAATGTTAATGCATTTATTGAGAAAGTCTTCGCTGTCCAAGAAGAGAGTAATATATCTTGCAGGAAGTTGTGGAAGAAGAAATTGATGAAATTGTGAGCTCATTGGATGAAAAAGATGATGAGGAGAGTGAAGAACAAAAGGAGGAAGAGCGGATTGATCACCCGTGCCCACCTTCTAATGAGAGTAACTCTTCAACTCATACATTGTTTAATTCCCCTTCGTGCTTACCGAAGGATGATTGCTATGATCCCTTGAATTTGTTTGAAATACCCCTTTTTGATGATGCTTGCTATGCTTGTGGCCAAGATACCAATATGAATTATGCTTATGGATATGAACTTGCTATAGTTCCTTATGTTAAACATGAAATTGTTGCTATTGCACCCACGCATGATAATCCTATTATCTTTTTGAATTCTCCCGACTACACTATATCAGAGAAGTTTGCGCTTAGTAAGGATTATATTGATGGGTTTCCTTTTACCGTTGCACATGATGATTTTGATAGATATAATATTCACGTGCTTGCTTCTCCTACTTGCAATTATTATGAGAGAGGAACTACGTCTCCGCCTCTTTATGTTTCCAACACGATAGAATTGCAAGAAACTGCTTATACTATGCATTGGCCTTTACTTGGTGTGCATGAATTGTTCTTTTATGACATGCCGATGCATAGGAAGAGAGTTAGACTTCGTTTTTGCTTCATATATATTAATTTGTGCTCACTACTAAACTACAAATCATTGTTAATTAAAATTGGCTTTGATATACCTTGGGACCCGGGTGGATTCATTACTTGAGCACTATATGCCTAGCTTAATGGCTTTAAAGAAAGTGCTGCCAGGGAGACAACCCGGAAGTTTTAGATAGTCATTTATTTCTGTTGAGTGCTTTTATATAGTTTAAAAACAAAAAATAAAGGGGGGAACCTAAAAACTTTTCAAAAAGGGAAGTGAAAGTGAGAGAGACAAGCATTGTTGAAGTGGGAGCTAGCCTTGAACTTTGTTCAAGCTCACGAAAACTTTGTGAATCTTGATTACAGAAAATTTTCAACAAAAATAATTATCCCCTTGTACAATTCCATTGTATTATAAAAATAATGTGCCAAGGTTTGCCTTTAGGATGTTTACAATGCTTGTTGGTTTGTACGGTGCAGGACAGAAACTTTGGCTGTAGTGCACGATTTTACATTTTTAACTGGAACGTCAAACGGTTCTGATTCCTTTTGCACTGTCTTTCAGTACAACTTGTTTAGTTTTCCTAATTTTGGTAGAATTTTTGGGGTACCATAAGTATGGTGGATGTTCATATTGCTACAGACTGTTCTATTTTTGACAGATTCTGTTTTTGATGCATAGTTTGCTTGTTTTGATGAATCTATCAATTTATATCAGTGGATTAAGCCATGGAGAAGTTATATTACAGTAGAAACAATGGAAAAACAAAATATGAATTGGTTTGCAACAGTACTTAGAGTAGTGATTTGCTTTATTATACTAACGAATCTTACCGAGTTTTCTGTTGAAGTTTTGTGTGGAAGAAGTGTCTAATCGAGGATGTCTCGATATGAGGAAAAGGAAGAGAGGCAAGATCTAAAGCTTGGGGATTCCCAAGGCACCCCAAGTAAATATTCAAGGAGACTCAAGTGTCTAAGCTTGGAGATGCCCCGGAAGGCATCCCCTGTTTCTTCAACAAGTATCGGTATGTTTTCGGATTTGTTTCGTTCATGTGATATGTGCAAGTCTTGGAGCGTCTTTTGCATTTAGTTTTCATTTTTCTTTTATGCACCATGCTGGTATGTGGTAGTCCTTGGTTGATTTATAGAATGCTCATTGCACTTCACTTAAATCTTTTGAGTATGGCTTTATAGAATGCTTCATGTGCTTCACTTAGACCATTTGAAGTTTGGATTGCCTGTTTCTCTTCACATAGAAAACCGCCATTTGTAGAATGCTCTTTTGCTTCACTTATATTTGTTAGAGCATGGGCATATATTTTGTAGAAAGAATTAAACTCTCTTGCTTCACTTATATCAATTTAGAGAGATGACATGAATTGGTCATTCACATGGTTAGTCATAAAATCCTACATAAAACTTGTAGATCGCTGAATATGGTATGTTTGATTCCTTGCAACAGTTTTGTGATATAAAGATGATGATATTAGAGTCATGCTAGTGGGTGGTTGTGGATTGTAGAGACACTTGTGTTGAGGTTTGCAAGTCCCTTAGCATGCACGTATGGTAACTGTTGTGTGACGAATTTGAAGCATGGGGTGTTTCTTTGATTGGCTTCCTTATGAGTGGCGGTCGGGGACGAGCGATGGTATTTTCCTACCAATCTATCCCCCTAGGGGCATGAGTAGTAGTACTTTGCTTCGAGGGCTAATAAACTTTTGCAATAAGTATATGAGTTCTTTATGACTAATGTGAGTCCATGGATTATACGCACTTTTACCTTTCCATCATTGCTAGCCTCTTCGGTACCGTGCATTGCCCTTTCTCACCTTGAGAGTTGGTGCAAACTTCGCCGGTGCATCCAAACCCCGTGATACAATATGCTCTATCACACATAAGCCTCATTATATGTTCCTCAAAAAAGGCACCATACCTACCTATCATGGCATTTCCATAGCCATTCCGAGATATATTGCCATGCAACTTCCATCATCATCATATACATGACTTGAGCATTCATTGTCATATTGCGTCGCATGATCGTAGGATAGCTAGCATGATGTTTTCATGGCTTGTCCATTTTTTGATGTCATTGCTATGCTAGATCATGCACATCCCGGTACACCGCCGGAAGCATTCATATAGAGTCATATCTTTGTTCTAGTATCGAGTTGTAGTATTGAGTTGTAAGTAAATAAAAGTGTGATGATCATCATTATAGAGCATTGCCCCATAAAAAAACAAAAAGAAAAAAAGAAAAAAAAAGGGGGGAAGGCCAAAGAAGCCTAAATAAAAAAGGGGGCCAAAGAAGCCCACCCAAAAAAGAAAAAAAGAAAAAAAAGAAAAAAATAAAAAGAAAAGGGGCAATGTTACTATCCTTTTTCCACACTTGTGCTTCAAAGTAGCACCATGTTCTTCATATAGAGAGTCTCCTATGTTGTCACTTTCATATACTAGTGGGAATTTTTCATTATAGAACTTGGCTTGTATATTCCAACGATGGGCTTCCTCAAATGCCCTAGGTCTTCATGAGCAAGCAAGTTGGATGCACACCCACTTAGTTTTCAGTTTGAGCTTTCATACACTTATAGCTCTAGTGCATCCGTTGCATGGAAATTCCTACTCCTCGCATTGACATCAATTGATGGGCATCTCCATAGCCCGTTGAGTAGCCGTGTCGATGTGAGACTTTCTCCTTTTTTGTCTTCTCCACATAACCTCCATCATTATATTATATTCCACCTATAGTGCTATATTCATGGCTTGCGCTCCTGTATTGCGTGAGGGTTGAAAAAGCTGAAGCGCGTTAAAAAGTATGAACCAATTGCTCGGCTTGTCATCGGGGTTGTGCATGATGGGAGCATTTTGTGTGACGAAAATGAAACATGGCCAAACTATATGATTTTGTAGGGATAAGCTTGCTTTGGCCTTGTTGTTTTGAAAAGACATGATTGCTTTATTGGTACGCTCGAAGTATTATTGTTTTTATGTCAAATGATAGACTATTGCTTTGAATCACTCGTGTCTTAATATTCATGCCATGATTAGACATATGATCAAGATTATGCTAGGTAGCATTCCACATCAAAAATTATCTTTTTTATCATTTACCTACTCGAGGACGAGCAGGAATTAAGCTTGGGGATGCTGATACGTCTCCGTCGTATCTATATTTTTTGATTGTTTCATGCCAATATTCTTCAACTTTCATATACTTTTGACAACTTTTTATACTATTTTTGGGACTAACATATTGATCCAGTGCCCAGTGCCAGTTCCTGTTTGTTGCATGTTTTATGTTTCGCAGAAACCCAATATCAAATGGAATCATAACGGGATAAAAACGGACAGAGAATTATTTTGGAATATTTGGGTTCTCCGGAGGAAGAATCAATGCAAAACGGTGTCCGAGGTGGCCACGAGACAGGGGGGCGCGCCCACTCTCCTGGGCGTTCCTGGCACTCTCATGGGCCACCAGTAAGGCGGTTGACGCTCTTCTTTTGCCGCAAGAAAGCTAATTTTACGAGAAAAATCTGGGCGAAAGATTCACCCCAATCGGAGTTATGGATCTCCGGATATAAAAGAAACGGTGAAGGGGCAGAATCCGGGAACGCAGAAACAGAGAGATAGATCCAATCTCAGAGGGGCTCTCGCCCCTCCCAAGCCATGGGATCCAAGTACCAGAGGGGAAACCCTTCTCCCATCTAGGGAGGAGGTCAAGGAAGAAGAAGAAGAAGGGGGCCCTCTCCCCCTTGCTTCCGGTGGCGCCGGAGCGCTGTCGGGGGCCATCATCATCACCGCGATCTTCACCAACACGTTCATCATCTTCACCAACATCTCCATCACCTTCCCCCTTCTATATTCAGCGGTCCACTCTCCCGCAACCCGTTGTACCATCTACTTGAACATGGTGCTTTATGCTTCATATTATTATCCAATGATGTGTTGCCATCCTATGATGTCTGAGTAGATTTTCATTGTCCTATCAGTGATTGATGAATTGCTATGATTGGTTTGAGTTGCATGTTTTATTGGTGCTGTCCTATGGTGCTCTTTGTGTCGCACAAGCGTGAGGGATCCCCGCTGTAGGGTTTGCAATATGTTCATGATTTGCTTATGGTGGGTGGCGTGAGTGACAGAAGCACATACCCGAGTAAGTAGGTTGTTTACGTATGGGATAAAAGGGGACTTGATGCTTTAATGCTATGGTTGGGTTTTACCTTAATGAATCTTTAGTAGTTGGAGATGCTTGCTAGAGTTCCAATCATAAGTGCATATGATGCAAGTAGAGAAAGTATGTTAGCTTATGCCTCTCCCTCAAATAGAATTGCAATAGTGATTACCGGTCTAGTAAGATAGTCAATTTCTTAGGGACAATTCCACAACTCCTACCACCACTTTTCCACACTCGCTATATTTACTTTATTGCTTTGTTATCTAAACAGCCCCTAGTTTATATTTACGTGTTCTTTATTATCTTGCAAACCTATCCTATCACACCTACAAAGTACTTCTAGTTTCATACTTGTTCTAGGTAAACCAAACACTAAGCTTGCGTAGAGTCGTATCAGTGGCAGATAGGACTTGAGAGGGTATTTGTTCTACCTTTAGCTCCTCGTTGGGTTCGACACTCTTACTTATCGAAAGAGGCTACAACTATCCCGTATACTTGCGGGTTATCAGTATCCATGCCACATAGACAAACTGCATTTGTCCCCTCTCACGTTCCAATAGGCCAGCCACTCTATATCTTTGACGTGGGCACACACAAATTCGATGGCACTCTTTATCGATCGCGCACGCACACACACATCATCCCTCTCTTCGATTCTATGGATACCTCAAGCCGATGATACCTCCACTCTCTTCTCGTGGATCGCCCCTCTATATATATGATATATCCAGGACTTTATTTCACACACATTGCATATGTTACATTTTTCTATTGACCCCCCTCCAAAAAAACACTCACGAACCCACACACTATATCTCTCTACATTTGTATCTCTCTCACACAATCCCATGTAGGTGGTGTACGTACACATGAAGAGAATAGGTGCATGTACTCATGCTTCGTTCCCAGCCACACCCGCGCGGGTACACGGTGGAGCTCATTTCTGTACGAAATGGTAGCCCACGTGCTAATTCGAATGCGTGTAGCGGTTGTTTACCTACGGAGGTCGTGTACCACGCGTGCACAAAACAAAGTTCGACTTGATGCGTTGGCACGTTATTTTTAAATAAAGTTATATTGCTCAATGGCACGTACACAGAGAAAACAATTTTTGTGGAGAAAAGGTAGTCTGCTCCACTATATACAATGGAGCCTGCCTGCATGGGTTTGTCTCTCTTTAGAGTATCTCACACAAGGCTGCGGTGGCCTCTCTCTCTCTCATCGTTGGTCACTGATCCGGCCGCATCCTGTCCGCAAGTGGAAAGGGAGGATGTGCATCGTTTCTCCGTTCGTCAGTGCCGAGGCAGGACGCCTCGATCAGCGGTACACGTCGTTCTCTCTGACCAAGATCCGGCGCGGTAGGGCCTACGCCACCTGCTCACTGCCTCAGTATGGGCAGATTCCGCCCGCCACTGCTCACCTAGTTACATCCCGACGACCTCCAGGTATCCCCTCTGGCCTTGCTCCATTGCCCGTCTTCCCACGTTGCTGCATGTGGAAAATCTTGCATGTGGATCTTCCATAGTTCTTTGCCCAAAATGTAGCTCGTCCGGCGTACTTTCATATTGCAATCTCGTCCTCACACCGTTTTAGACAAACACAACTGTGTTCTTATCTTCCCTTAGGACAAGGAATATGCTTCTTTTTTGTTGTTGCATGTGTCATCAATTGTTATTGGCCAGTAATTGTTTCCTTTCTACCTCTTTTTTTGCAAACAGGGCTATCTATTTCACCTCATTGCTATTGTGACCTTTTGGTGAATTGCAAAAATCACTTTTTTCTTTAGTGTTTTATGCAGTTGTACTAAAATGTCACACGGGCAACGTCTCTACATTTTAGTGCGACTGCACAAAGGGAGATTGGTTTTGCTCTGTCCTCCTCATCCAACTCCGAGCCTAATCTTCTCCAATTAGTTAGTCTTAAGAGAGACTACAAAAGTGACTGGCTTCTATTTGTGTGTTTATTGTTTCATCAGCAGTCCTCTATTATCATAATCACACTTAATATCTATGGAACAGGGACGCTCAGCTGTATTTTAGTGGAACTGCACAAAATGATTGGAATGTTGCATGCTCCAGATAGCTACTTTTTCCCCAACATGCCTTGTTGATTTAGATAGAGCTAGGGGGACGTTGCTGCCAATGAAAGCATGGATCGATTTTAATTTAACACCTTCTCACAACTTTGTCTTCAGTTGTGATGTAAATATTATCTCTAATCTCCACTATTAGTTTTTTATTGTTTCCGAAAGAGCATCGATTGCAAGACACATGAAACAAAAGCTGAAAGCTTAGAGCATTGCACAATTTCATGTCGCTGGAAAATTATTTGTGTAGTATGTTAATTATGTAAACAAATGTTGGAAGCTTGATAGCATTGCCAGAAGCCTCTTTAGCATCTGGGTCCATGTGCCATGCACAAAATTGTACTCCTTCATTCCTAAATATTTTTCTTTTTACAAATTTCAAATGGGCATATTTTAGAGTGTAGATTCACTCATTCTGCTTCGCATGTACTCCCTCTGTTCCTAAATATTTGTCTTTCTAGAGATTTCAACAAGTGACTACATATGGAGCAAAATGAGTGAATCTACACTCTAAAATATGTCTATATACATCCGTATGTAGTAGTCCATTTGAATTTCTAAAAATACAAATATTTGAGTAGTCACTCGTTGAAATCTCTAGAAAGACAAATACTCTAGAGTATATATAAGAACCAAGGGAGTAGTGCACAACCGCATGGGAGACTCAGCCCGGTCATTGCACCGCATTAATAGTGAGTAATGAGCAGTCAAATCATAAACCCCACCTTTCCCACTGTAAGTTGCTCGAAAGAAGCATCCATCAATACGCTCTTCTTTGAATCCGCTCATACTACTCCATCCATCACTGTTTATAGAGCGCGCTTCAAAAAAATAAAAAATCTCTAGGACCAAGGCGACTAGCGATCGGCCTGAAAAATAGCATTGATAGTTATAGCACGACGTCTATTACAAGAGGAAATAATGCGTACACACATGCATGCAGTGCTTCCACCCCGGGTACACACATGCATGCACTTACTCCAGTCCATAGTACATCGAGAGAAAATTGTGGACTTGATTGCGGTTACCATGCCCTAATTAATTGAGCATTAAACCAAACGCGTCAAAGTCTCTCTGGTGGTGGAAATGCATTCAGAGAAATGCATCACAAGGAAGCGCGCCTTGTAAACTGTGACGGAGGGAGGAGTGGTATGAAGGTGCAAAACCAAGTACGCGTATGGCCAGTCGGTCAACGCACCTCCTCTTGGCATATCATTGACATGTGGGGTCGGAGTGTGAGCAAACCGATCTCAATTGACGGCAAAATGGCCAACCCGCCGTTCCTTGAGAGAGACGAGGAGCGAGAACACATAGACGGGCTCGCATGGTGGCCAAGATATATTCGAGCATGGTTGATCAATATCATCATTACATGTTCGATTTTTTTTAATACTATACTATTGGGCTGCTGTTTTCTGCCCTTCTCTCGAATAAATGTGTACTTTATCAGAGATTAAAAAAAATAAGAGTACAGACGCTCCACCATGCGGTTCTAGTAGTAGTACTACTCGTACTACTAAACCTTGCGCTTGACTCTTTGCCTCTTCGTGAAGTCGAACAATGCTGGTACTCTGCATGTTGGGTACTACAGTGTATGCCTCTGGCAATCTGACACCAAATGAATTGATGCATGTCCACCGCCTGGGCGAGGGTAGGTTGCATTAGTCAAAAGGCGTAAGCAAGCCTCACCTTGTCCTGCAAGCTTCTCCTCATTCCGCGAGTTGACGGGACACACCAAAAAGTAGTGCTAGTCCATACTCCCTCCTTTCCGTTTAATATGGCTTATTATTTTTTGCGGGTAAATGAGAGAGCTTTATTCATATATAAGCATTCTTAGGACGATCAGCCAAGAAACTGGTCACTAGGAAGCGAGGTACCCCGCAAAAAAGAAGTAGGAAGCGAGGTGTTTCATCAAGCCAGCTCTCGACCACATTCAAAGTGCAGCAAGCATGGTTCGCACAAAGATGTGCCGCAAGGTTTGCTGACCTGTTTACATGCTGAATAACAAAAGAAAAGAAAATATTACTGAGCGCTCCTATTTGTAACAGGATATGAGCCAGAATTAAGTGAGAATTGTGGCGAGTGTTCCATGCAATCAACTTCCATTATCACATGCGAGAACCCTCGAAGAGAACCAAATGTGTTGAAGATTGCTTTATCACATTTTAAAAATATAATAAGAGTGCAGACGCTCCTCCATCTAGTTCCTAGTAGTACAGTACATACCTCTATAGACTATAGTAGTAGTACTAGTACTAGTAAACTTTGCGCTTGGTTGTTCGCCTCTTCAGGAAGTCGAACAATAATAGTACTAGTATAGTGTATGCTTCTGGCAATCTGACACCAAATTAACTGTTGCACGTCCACTGCCTGAGAGAGGGAGAGCTTGCATTAGTCAAAAGTTTCTCCTTGTCCTGCGAGCCACCGCACGCAAGCTTCTCCCGTCCTGCAAGCTTCTCCTTGTTCGGCAAGTTGACGGGACACATCAAAGTAATGCTAGTCCATACTGCCTCCTCTCCGGTTAATATGGCTTAATTTCAAACAATATAAATACACTATCTGTCACTGTGTATTTGTAAAAATACGATCAGTGGACTTCATAATATGCTCATTGCGCTCAATATATACATTTTTCGGTGTTTATATGGTCACTAGCTCACCCCGGCTGAGTATGTGTGTGCATGCACGTGTAGGTTGAGCACTTGAGCGTGACCGTGTGTGTTCCGTCGTGTGCTCGGACATGCATGCATTAGGGCGTCGCATGAGTTTTTGCGTCCATGTGTACGTATGACTGTTGCATGCATGCACGAGGTTGTAGTCCCTTACATTCACATGTTCATAAGTCAATCTTTGTCAAAACGTTGCATGCAAGGTTTAATCATTCGTTGTTCACGCATGCATTCCCGATATTAATACGTTGCTAAAGACAATTTTCTTGAGGAAAATGAGCCCATCAATTGAGTACAAAGGGTACCAATAAGCCAGGACATAGGGAGTACCAGTAGTGAACCGGAAGGAGTAGGGACTAGTAGTACAATACTACTACGTAACAACGTGCGGTAACAAAATTCCTCTATGCACATCATGTCTACGTGTCATGCAAGAAAATAGGGATAAGTAAAAGTGAGACTTAGGAACGGTCATACACGTAGGGGGAGTACATGTAGGGGCCACTAAGGAGCAGTCAAATCACACAGTAAGTTAGTCGGAAGAAGCAACCATCATTTCACTCTTCAATGACATGTACGCAATATAAAATGGTTGACATGGAGAGAAAAAGAAAACCACTATATATACACTAGCAGGAGCCTAAGCTACAAGCCTTCTTGCTTGGGCTTCTCTCTTCACAAGCATAGAACGACGGTGGCCACACCGCTGGTCACATATCCGACCTAATCCCGCAGCTGGGGGAAGGGAACAATGTTCTGCGTAGACGCGGTCGACATCAGCGAGGGAGAAAACCCACACTCGGTGCGTCCCAATCGGGGGTCACCGTGGTATGGGCTGATGCCGCATCCCAACCGCCCTTCTAGCTATAGCCCGACGTCCCAGGTAGTACATCTTCCTTTTGGAGCCAGCTTGCTCCACTGCCGCAACTCCCCACGTAGCTCCATCTCCATGTAGATCTTTCTCTACTTCTACCGGCATCTACTTGTGATGAGTTTATGTCTCATGAACTAGTGCCAGTACTATTATTCTAATCACACTTCTTCAATATCTTTGCCATCAGGGATGCTCAGCTTGATTTTAGTGGAACTGCACAAAAGCATCGTATGATCCGAGGGTGCCAGCTGTCTTTCCTTCGACAGGCCCTACCTAGCCAGGAAATTAAATCCTGTTTTGGGTTTTGGGTTTAAGTCATAGTGACCCCATCAGTAGTTTTTCTTTCATACACGCTCTCACAACTTTTGTCTTTAGTTGTGAAGTAAATATTGGCTATGATCTGTGAATCATTGAGATGCATCAGCACGCGTGTTAGTTTTCCTTTGTATTTGATGGAATGTTGTAATGGGGCAACCTTGGAGTATGAATGAGAATGGAGTGGAAAGTTACCGTTTTTCCGGAGAAAAAATGGAAACAGAGAGAAACCAACGTTTCATTTCGTTGGATCGCGCCATCGAGCAAAACCAACATTTAAATCATGTATGTCACATTCGTGTCTCACCCTCCTCCATGGCTCGACCCCACACGGTCGCTCGGCATGTCACTCACCGCAAACCGAGTATACGATAACTTTCCCACTTGCTTGTCGATGGATCGCGCCATGGAGTACTAGCACTACTGGAAGAGATTGACGAGTTGGGGGAGGACAGCTAGCTGTAGCACAGACTCCCAAGAACTTTTTACATGCATGTTGTGGCCAGCTATTGCGACCATTGACCGCGGAGCAGTCGCGTGCACCAGGAAGCGGCGCAGGCGACACTCTCTCGGTCGGCGCGTCTCTTCAATGTCAGCACCAGTGAGAGGTCGCATCCGCTCTGGCCGGGCATGAATGCGGCACTGACCGTTTCGGGCGGGAAGCATGCGCGGGTGATGAAGAGGGTTCAGGTTGGTCAGGAGCGGGCGTGGCAGTGGTCCGGACGCCCGCAAACAAGAGATGTTGTATGTTAATAGTGCTGCGTATATAATTAACAACGTAAATAATATGCCAGTTGGACAAATATGATTGGAGATGGAGATGGAAATGGAATTTTATGTAAACACGGATATGCATGTCTATGTCTATGTGTGTGTGCGTGACGACTCTCACGACCTGGAAGCGGGGGCGTGTTTTTCATCGAGTTTTCTTTCTTGGTAAGTTAAAAAATTGTCCACCAGTTTTTGTTTATTTTTTTCGGGAACGCGCGTATTCTTTTTAAAACCACTGCTATGAAGAGATTTTTTTTACTCCATTGTATATATAGCCTCTTGTTTGATAGGGTTTCTAGCATCTCGCTCTCTCACCCTCTCCATATCAAAACAAGATGAGAATTTCCACTCTATCTCTCTCCTCACCGGTGGTCACAGATCCGGCCAAATCCCGTCCGCTGCGGGAGGTGAGGCGATGCAGTGTTGATGTTGTCGCCGTCGGCGATGGAGGAAGCCAATGCGCACCGTCCTCTCGGAGCCGGTGCTGGCGTGGACGAAGGTCCTCCGTGCCCTTGTTCGCTGCCGTTGTGTGGGCAGATCCCGCCCGCCCGCCTAAGAGACATCTCGCCCACCTAAGGTATAACTTCTTGTACTGGTCCAGCTCCCCAGGTCGCTGCATGCGGGTTTTCTTCTATGCGACTACTCCCCAGCTCCCCATGTATAGTAGCTAGGGTTCGTCGGCTGGTCCAACATCACCTACTATTATAGAGGAAATGCCACTCGAAAAGTTGTCCTGATTTATGCCTCGGTGGAGGTATACATGTTGTTTCTACAAAAAGTACATGGTGGTTGTGCGGTCATTGTCCATATGCTCCTATTGCTGCTGCTAATCTAATACTATCACTAGTTAAATGAAGAAATGCTTTTTTTCTTGGGTATCCTGGTTTAGTTCCCATCAAGATAATCATGATGCTTCTGTTTGTTGGTGTACTTTTCATTAATTCTTATTGACAATTGAGATGTCATTGTTAATCTTGTACCACTACCAAAACAAAGTAACAACACTATATCCCTTTTTTATATTTTTGTAAACAGCGATGCGTATCTCCATACCCGGGCATGTCTTCCTCAATTTTAGTGGAACTGCACAAAATTGGATGGCCATTGTTGTTCTGCCTCACTGTCCTCTGACATGTGGTTCTTCCTTCCTCAAGCTTGATTACTGAGAGGAAACAGACCACATTGAGGATTTTTCAAACTTCATAGGCGCCTCACCCAAACTTGATGCCAAATGGATGATGCATCACCACGATGACCTATTGATGCTCATGGTTGCGCCTCATGGTTGCGTCGGCTGGTGAAGCTGATCGATTTTTAATGAAAAACAAGTTGTCTTCCATTAGTGCTCTTTGCTTGTTACCCACAAAGATGATATCCTTCATCAGTTCACCTTGGTTGCATTGGAGACATAGTCGTCTTTCACGTTGGTGCAATTTTATCACATAATTGGCTATGAACCAAATGTTTCCTCGAAGAAGGATCAGCGCTGGTACTAAGAGCATACGTTTTGTATTGATTTCTAAGCCTTCTCACAACTTTGTCTCCAACTCCCTGTAATTTTATTAGTCCAGCTATTAACTTTGATTAAAAAAATGGTGTGGACTAAAAACCCGGATGGACGTAGTAGCCCTCCATTTTTATTTACTCCACATATTAGATCTGAGTGAAGTCAAACTTTGTAAAGTTTGACCAAGTTTAGGCCGAACACAACAAACCATAATTATTAGAGAGGGCAAACTGTACATACTCTCAAACCTTTCCGATAATTGAAATTAAAATTCTTTATTTGTACACACTCTCACACGTTTCCGATATTTTGGCGCATGTGTGGTTGTTCAATTAAGGGAGGGTAGTGTACCGCACGTGAAGGACAGGAAGTGCGACCAGGACGCGTGGATCGTTAGTTCATCGAAAGTAATAGTTTTCTTCACTGGTACATTAAATAAAGAGTTTGGTTTCATACTTACACAATTTAAAACGATTGTTATGTAGAGAATAATAAAACCACTCCACTATATATTAGTCGTATACACGAGTACTATATGGACGCAGCTTCATTGACTTAGTGCACCTGCCTTTGGGTTTATGACAGGTGGGCCCAAAATGTGGCTGGCCCACCTGTCATACAGCCAAAAGCAGGTGCAGTTAAGGCACCGGAGCTCAGTCCGTACTACAATATATATATATAGGCTGGAGCCTCAGTGCTTGTTCGCTAGGGTTTGCACTCTCCACACTCTCGCTGCACTACATATATATATATATATATATATATATATATATATATATATATATATATATATATATATATATATATATATATATATATACATGCTGGAGGCTCAGCGTTCCTTTGCTAGGGTTGCTATATTCACAGTCTCTCACCCTCTTCACCAGATCTAAACAAGACTGTGTTTTCCTCTTGTCTCTCTCTCTCCCCCTCACAGCTAGTGAAGGAGGCGTCCGGATCCCGTCGCACTGGGAAGGGGAGGAGGTGCAACATTCACTATATCGCCTTTGGCGAGGGAGGCAATCCACTGCCGGCTGCGCTATTCTCTTTCACCCAGCTCCTGTGCGGGAGGGCCACGGACCCCTTCTTCCTTGCTCCCGTACGTAGTGTGGGTAGATCTGGCCTCCCACCGCACGCCTTGCCACATCCCAACGACCCTAAGGTATAAGTTTCTTTGAAACCGTCATTGCTCTAGCTGCATGCGGATCTTTTTCGATTTTGTAGTCGAATCTAGGTCTTGGTTCAAAGAGGAAAGAAGGGTGCGGTGGGGTGGAGCATGAATCTAGGACGTGGTTCAATGAGGAAAGGAGGGACGGAAAGTAGTATAGACTGGCTATCCAGCCGCTTTGTTGGTCGAAAAGGGAAAAAGGGGGTAACCCGAAACTGGGGGGTCGAGTAGTTTGTGCAGGACTAGATTTGCTACCCTCACAAAGGAAAACGGTTCAAAAAGAAAAAATATGGGACCAACGCAGGTATGCTGCTTGGCTACATACTCTGCATCACCCATTTATACGTGTGGACGCACATGGTGCTGGCATGTCCCATGTCCCATGTCCCATACAACTATTTTGCTGTTGTTAATCTAAGAATGCCGCCGGAAAATTGAAGCAATGCCACTGTTAAAAGTAAATTACATTTTTTAACAAATGTTGTTCTAAAAGAATGTCTCTGTTAATATGAACTAATGCAACCGTTTTAGAAATGCTACTATCCTACTTTGTTTTCCATCAAGATAAGCTAGATGCTTCTTTTTGTCGTCGTTTGTTTCATCTTCCATTATAGGCAATTAATTGTTTTGTTTTTTGCCTCTGTTAAAACAGGGGTATCTATTCAACTTGTTGCTATTGCGACATTTTTCTTCGCTACGCGAAACACTTATGTTTTAAGAGTGCTTTGTGCAGTTCAACTTGAATGTCACACCGGCGACTTTGCTTAATTTTGGTGGAAGTGCACAAAAGGAGATCGAGGTTCATTTCTAGTCTTCCTCGCGAGTTGTTTCAAATCTTGGTCTCATCCACATGATGGTGCAGTGTGCTTTCATATGTTGTGCTACTTGTTTTGGTACTGTTTTGGATAAATGTTGAATTGAAGCTATTGAACTGCTGTCCTTTACCATTAAGTGAGGAAAAATTGTCCCAACTCAGACATGATGCTTGTTGCTTTCTTACACAAAACTCTGCATCACCCCCTTTATAAGTAGATGGAAGAACATGGTGTTGTTGCGCCCACTCTCCCCTGGAACTGTTTATTCTTTTTGTTAATCTAATGCCACTCTCAGAATTAACTATTGAATCTTAGTTCAAAACTGCAACACTTGTTAGGGATTGGCGAAATTACCATTTTTGTGGCCGCATGTTTCATCCTCCTTTATTTGCCAGTAATTGATTCCTTTTTTGCCTCTATTAAAACAGGGATATCTATTCAACTTGTTGCTATTGCGACATTTTGCTTCGCTACGCGAAACACTTATATTTTAAGAGTATTTTGTGTAGTTCAACTTGAATGTCACACTGGCGACTTTGCTTAATTTTGGTGGAACTGCAAAAAAGGAGATCAGATTTTCATATATGTGTTGGGATTTCATTCAAATCCTCCTCTCGAGCTGTTTCAAATCTTGGTCAAGAAAGGTCAGTACCGACTTTCATCCACATGATGGTGCAATGTGCTTTGAGATGTTGCGCTACTTGTATTGGTACTGTTTGGATAAATGTTGAATTGAAGCTATTGAACTGCTTTCTTTTACCACTTAAGTGAGCAAATATTGTTCCAACCCAGACATGATGCTTGTTTCTTTGGTACAACAAAACTCTGCATCACCCCCTTTATAAGTATATGGAAGCACATGGTGTTGTTGCGCCCACTCTCCCCTGGAACTGTTTACGTTTTTTGTTAATCTAGTGCCGCTGGTAAAATTAAGCAATGCCACTCTCAGAATTAACTACTAAATCTTAATTCAAAACTGCAACACTTGTTAGGGATTGGCAGAATTACCATTTTGGTGGCCGCATGTTTCATCCTCCTTTATTTTCCAGTAATTGATTCCTTTTTTGCCTCTATTAAAACAAGGATATCTATTCAACTTGTTGCTATTGCGACATTTTGCTTCGCTACATGAAACACTTATGTTTTAAGAGTGTTTTGTGCAGTTCAACTTGAATGTCACACCGGCGACTTTGCTTAATTTTGGTGGAACTGCACAAAAGGAGATCGAGATTTCATATATGTGTTGGGATTTCTTTCAAGTCCTCCTCACGAGGTGTTTCAAATTTTGGTCAAGAAAGGTTAGTACCGACTTTCATCCACACGATGCTGAAGTGTGCTTTGAGATGTTGTGCTACTTGTATTGGTACTGTTTTGGATAAATGTTGAATTGAAGCTATTGAACTGCTATCTTTTACCATTAAGTAAGCAAAAATTGTTCCAACCCAGACATGATGCTTGTTTCTTTGTTATAACAAAACTCTGCATCACCCCCTTTATAAGTAGATGGAAGCACATGCTGTTGTTGCACCCACTCTCCCCTGGAACTGTTTATGTTTTTTGTTAATCTAATGCTGCTAGTAATATTAAGCAATGCCATTCTCAGAATTAATTAACTACTGAATCTTACTTCAAAATTGCAACACTTGTTAGGGATTGGCGGGATTACCATTTTTGTGGCCGCATGTTTCATCCTCCTTTATTGGCCAGTAATTGATTCCTTTTTTGCCTCTGTTAAAACAAATCCGTCACATTGTTTTAGGAATGGTACGGTCCTGCTTTGTAGTTCTTTCTACATGTTTCACCAAGGTATTGTTAAGATAATGTCTCTATTAAAATGAATCAGTCGCATTGTTTTAGGAATGGTACTTTTCTGCTTTGTCGTTCTTTATACATGTTGAAACAAGGCATTGTTAAGATAATGTCTCAGTCAATATGAATGAATCACACTGATGGGGAATTGCTACTCTCCTGCTTTGTTTCCCATTAAGATAAGGTAGATCAGTAGATGTTTTTCTTCTAGGAGTACAAGTCATCAACCGTAATTTCTTAGTTGTTTCCCTTATACCTATTGTTGCTTACATGGATATGAAAATTAAAGCTCGGTTTTATTCCGACTTTGATTTTAGTTGAACTGCACAAAAGGAGCCAATGTGTCCAAGGCAAACTGCTGCATTACTGGGTCCAGTTGGTCGTTCCACTTTGCAGAAAGAAGCAGTCACTGTTTGTGCTACATTACGGAAGGAATGATCGAGAAGCTTTACAAAGTATTAGTAGACGCGGGTGACATTACTATTCTACAGAGAGCATAGGCAACTCTACAACACGTGGAGTGCACTGGGCAAAAAGTGCCCAAACAAGTACAAGAAGCCATGACAGGACTCCAAGTCTGTGAATGTCATTCTAAGCAACAATGATGGGGCATCTGGGTATGGTAATCTATTTACCGTACTTTCAGTTTGTTAGTCCACTGATTGGTGGGTTGACACTGGGGCCAATATTCATGTGTGTGCTGACGTGTCTTTGTTTTTGGCAGCATATAAATACAAAATCCACAGGGCTGCTCAACTTGATTTTAGTGCAACTGCACAAAATGTTGAGATGGTTTGTGTCCTCCATAATACTTCATCATGCACAATACATCGAATGGTTCTCTAATCATTCGTCATCACCTTGAGCCACCGGACTATCAGCTAACAAACTGATGAAAAACCCCGCCCGTTCCACAATCATAGGCATTACATATTTTGAACGGGAAAGCTTGTCAAAGTTTAATCATTGATGTTAGAAAGAAGACATTAGTTTAATATATTGGAATTGGAAAACCCTGTCAAATTTTGCTCATTGATGTTAGCCAGAAGACATGCATTTGATATTTTTGAGTGGGACGCCCTTTGTTGTGAGCAGCGTCGATCGTTTTTTCCTATTCCTGTGTTCAGTTTAGAAGTAAATAGTTACTCTCCTAAGATGCATAGTCACATGAATGTTGACTTATGTAAGGTATTTTAAGAGTTTGTTCTGAATATTGTCTATGTAATGCCAGGCCTTGTGTTTGATTGCAAAGTTGAGCTTGGAATGTTGTGGCATGCGGCATCATGAGCTGTTCACCGTGCCTCCTGAGAATAATTGTCGGTGGGAAACGACACCTATGGGATCACAAGAATCCCTACTATGGTTGTGGGGCGCGGGGTTGTGAGAAGAGCGGGACTAGTAATCAGCACAAGGATGGTTTACCCAGGTTCGGGCCGCAAGGATGCATAAAACCCTACAGTCCTGCTTTGGTGGATGTATTCAGTGTTCTTGAGCTCTCGAACTAGCTATGGGTGCTGCCTGGTTCCAAAAGGCTGAATCCTTTTCCAGTGCGCCATGGACCTCCTTTTATAGGCGAAAGGGGCTGCCATAGTGGCACATAGGAGGTGGAAAGGCCTATAGTACTGCAAGCTTATCGCTCGTATTACAGGATAAGGCGCATTTAATGTGGGGCTTAGGTGTCCCTTCACTTTATCAGGGATGGGGGCGAGGCCCATCCCGTCCGTCGCCGCTCCTCCTCGCTTCGACACGCGCCCTAGCCAGCGATGCATGTGGTGCCATGTAGGCAGGCAAGCAGCTGAGGTGGCGCGATGGTGGAGCCTCCACGAAGGGCTGCATGCTGCCACGCAGGTGCGTGCCCAGCTGGTTGGGTTGGCAACTGCATGTGAACGGCGGTGGAGACTTGGCTAGTGTGGGCCTGGCAGTGGCCCTGCTGACGCCCTCGGCAAGGGTCTTGCCGGGTGGCCCGGCAAGGGTCTTGCTGTGGTGTGTTGTTGTCCCCGGCAAGGACCTTGCCAGGGGTCTTGTGGGCTTCCTCGGCAAGAACCCTGTCGAGGATCGTTGCCTTCCAATCCTCATCTGATCTTGAATATTCTTTTTCTTAACAAAGATCTGCATGCCACCATGGAGGTGCCTCCCGAGCCCTGCCCCATTGTGGTTGTTGGAGTTGGAGGTCGTGGGCTCGAGGGTGGCTTGCTCCGCTGGTGTGGGCGAGCTGCCCCGGCAAGGGTCTTGCCGGGGCTGCTGAGGCTGCCCCGGCAAGGGTCCTTGTCGGGGAAACCTGCTTCGCCCATCCAATCTCTGTGGCCTTGGTCCTTGATGTTGATTTTGTTTGCCTTGTGCCTTAGGCCTCTCTCCGGCTTCCCTCCCTTGCCCTGTTATGCGTGGCCGTGACGGGTGGCTCTGGCTGCCCGTGCACAAGTAAAGGGGTCAATAGGAGAGCCCCTACTTTTGCACACCGACAGGAGCCCCCGGGCCTGGGCCACACATAAGCGCGACACATTGTTGGGCCAGGCCCAGAATGGTGCACGGGCAAGTGGGGGCGAATTTTTCTGCGGTAACTGTTCCATATGCTGCACTCGCCCCACTACCCGCGTTGAATGCGTGACGTGGGGGTGGCGTGTGTGTGTGATCGAAGCATGCTGGCGTCATCTTGCGGTGGACGGTAAAGAGGCAGCTTGCGTGCCTCTTCGAGACTACAGGGTCGTTGCTCATTTACTGTCCTTACTCGGGAGCCGCCGCTCCATGCGTACCATTGCGTCCGTCGTTCGCGCCACGTTCTCTACATGCATGATGCAGAGTGAATGACAGGCGCGTGGGATACGGGAAGTCGTGCGCGTGCAGGCCGATTCCCACACGCCTTCAATGGAGCGGGGAGGGCGGTCGTAGGCCCCGCCCATGGTCACTTCAAAGGGCCGGATTAGTCGAGAGGGGTGGCCGAGCCTTGCCCCTGCCCCTTTATAAAGAGGGGAGTGGGAGGGACGGTGCCTCTCAATCCTTCATCACCCGCTTCTCCCCATTCCTGCTTCTTCCTTACTTCTGCCATGGCGATCGGGCATGGCGATGCTTATCAGTGGCGGCAAGGGTCTCGGCTCAACAACGCATTGCTCCTCCCCAAGATCTCGTAGCGGCAGAGCCTCCCGTTAGAGGAAGGGGGAGGGGGCGAGGTCGAGGTCGCCGTGGCGCTCGAGGGAGAGGAGGACGGGGCGGCAGACCGGCCTCGCCTCCACCAGCGGCTCTTCCTCCGGTAGAGGACCACGCCGGGGACAACCCTTGCGAGTTCTTCATTAGGCTGCGCCAGCCGCCGCACCGTCGTCTTCGCCTTCCAACTCCGTTTGTGCGGGAGATGGAGTTGGATCCACCGTAGGCGTTGCGGCTGCATATGAGGGGTTGTGGGAAGAGCGGCACATGGGCCGATGTCGAGTTCCCCGTCCATCACGTCATGTATCTCCGTCGAGGGTGGAAGACCTTCGCCCGCATCCACAGCTTGACCGAGGGGCTTACTCTCCATTTCAAATTAATGGAGAGTGGCCTCCTCTCCATCAAGATCTTCGGGCACTTCGAGACTCGGGTAAGGTGATGCGTGGAGAGCCCCTCCGACGATGAAGATTCCTCCTCGAGCGAGGGTGACGAGGAGGACAGCGGCAACGACGACGAGGGTAGCGGACAGCAGGATGACGGGTCCGACTAGGCATCGGGCGCCGCTCCGGGCGGCACTGGAGACCCCATCATCCGTGTCACCGGCTCCTTGAACTTCTCGGGGTCGTATCCTTGGGCGGCTGGCGTTGGGAGGCTGTGGAAGAGGAAGAGGGCGGGTGGCAAGGCCGTCAAGTCGGAGTACGCGGGCACCGACGCCTTCGTAGCGTATTCACGGTTCTGTCGCCTCGTCTTCCAGCTCTTCTCCCGTCATCATCATCACTAGCCTCCCTTCGGGGTGGCCACCAGGATGTTCTCCTGGTGCCTTCTGTTGCTCGTACCTCGCCTAGGCGCCCCTTTTGCCCTTTTGCCTTCTCGTTTCATTTCCTAAGGAGAGGGACAAGAAAGGGATTACGGGCACCTTATCTCTTTTTAGTCTTGTAAGCCTTCGGGTCTTTGTTAAATTTAGAACTTGTAATCCCCCCGCTCATGTTTTTCATTCCGTATGAACTGTACCTGTTCGGGATGTTTTTTAATCAAAAAGGGATGTTTGTCGGGTCTTTCGTTCGCGGGTGAAACCCATGACAAGGAGTGAATCCTTGTTACTATCTGAGGTAAACGTTTTTTCGCCCGGCAACAGGCCTTGTCGTCCCCCCATTTTGCTCGATCCTTCTCACGCTCTTGGCGGAGACAGGGATGAGGTGGGCTTAGGCTCCTCGTTTCATCTCCTTGCTGCCGCGACTATGACCAAATCCGGACCCAGGAAATAATCCTTGGGTACGGAAAGAGGGGAGCATGGTAGCCTAGAGATAAAAACGAAGTTTCACATGTCCCAGTCCATAACGAAATGCATTATAGAGATAAAAGACTTATCTGGATCTACAGCCCCCGGCAACCTTGGCTTGTCGCGGATGGATCCTTGTACTTGTAGCCCTTGGCAACTTTGGCTTGCCGGGGACATGGCACCGGTCCGTTCCTTTCTTCCAAATAGTTCGGCAGAAATGCTTATGTGCCCTGCAAACCAAAGAGGACAGAGAAGAATAGAGAGACGCACACTCGACCTCTAAGCTAGGGGTTAGCCGCCGCTAAGCACTATCGACCCTAACCGAGGAGGAGACTCAACCTAGCATGCATGCTATGACTTAGGGTGCCCGTGCTTCATTTATTTATGCTCAGGGTCTGCGCTTGGCTTTGTACAAAGGGTTACATGCCTTGCCAGCAAGGCTTGTACAAAA
>NC_041393.1:516076378-516166105 GCF_002162155.2 Triticum dicoccoides | reverse complement strand
GGCGGCAGCCGCGCCTTATGGGTAAAACTTGAGAAGATGCTCGATGTTCCAGGAGTTGCTCACTGGAATGGCATCTTCGGTCTCCAGGCGGACTGTGCCGGGCCTGGTGACTCGTGTTACCCGATATGGGCCTTCCCATTTCAGCGTCAACTTGTTGGAATTCTTGGCCGACTGAACGTGCCGAAGAACAAGGTCGCCTTCCTCAAAGCTCCGGGAATGAACCTTGAAGGCTATGGTAGCGGCGCAAGGCTTGCTAGTAGCATGCTGCTCTCACAACCGCCCGGAGACGATCTTCCTTAAGGAGCGTCGCGTCATCCTGCCGCAATCGCTCTTGCTCAAGCTCATCATAAGTGAGCACTCGAGGTGACCCGTATATGAGTTCCATGGGGAGAACTGCTTCTGCCCCGTAGGTCAGGGCAAGGGTGTCTGGCCGGTGGGTTGATTTGGTGTCATTCTGATCGACCAAAGAACCGCCGGAAACTCATCAATCAGCGCCTTCCACTCTTGCGCAGCCTGTCGAAGGTCTTCGTTCTTAAGCCTCGCAGAACATCAGCATTTGCTCTCTCTGCTTGGCGGTTGCTCCGTGGGTGTGCCACGGAAGCAAAACAGACCTTGCTTCCAAGATCCTCAATGTATTGCATGAAGGCATGTCTTGTGAACTGTGTGCCGTTGTCGGTGATGACCCTGTTGGGTACCCCAAAACGGCAAACTAGTCCTTTGAAGAACTTGATGGCTGATTTGCTGTCACTTTCCTCACTGCTTCCACCTCTGGCCACTTTGTGAACTTGTCGATTGCAACGTAAAAGTACTCAAAGCCCCCGACGGCACGGGGGAAAGGGCCCAATATGTCGAGCCCCAGACCGAGAAGGGCCAGGAGAGAGGGATGGTTTGAAGGGATTGAGCTGGTTAATGAAGCTTCTTCGAATGGAACTGGCACGCTTCACACTTGGTTACTAGTGTCATCGCATCCTGGAGAGCGGTGGGCCAGAAGAAGCCTTGCCAGAAAGGACCCTCGACCCTATGTGGGAGCCACATATGCCTCCATGTATCCCCGCCAACAGCTCTAGTCCTTCCTCCCGGGAGATGCACTTCAATTTCACCCCATTCGGTCTCTTTCTGTACAAGACGTTGTCAACGAATTGGTACAGAGCAGACCGGCGGGCTACTCTCTTTGCTTCTTCCTGCTCCTCAGGAAGCTCTCCCATTTGGAGCAATTAGACGGTGTGTTGCGCCCATGCTGGAGCCTATGTCTCGACGGCAAGGACTAAAGGCATCTCTTCTGCCACGGGGGCAGTCGTCTCTACGGTCATGGCCTGAGGCCCTGCCGGAGTCGGCTGCCCCGCGACCAGGCTGGCATCCACGGTGGTATCTTTGCCAGCGGCCCCGGGGGGCTTGGAGGGAAGTACTTGCCGGGGCCTTGCTTCCTCCGCTTGTTCTGCCCGGCTGACAGTTCGACAGATGGTTGAGTTAGCTGAAGCACAAAAGTACCTGGTTCCACAGGTAGCTTGAGGGCAACGCGCTTTGACAAGTAATCGGCAATGTTGTTCTCTGTCCGAGGGATGTGCTCCGCTTGCTTACCGTCAAAGCGCTCCTCTAACTTCCTCACTTTATCCACGTAAGCTTCCAACAACGGGCTTTGGTAATCTTTGTTGATCTGCCTGACAACGAGTTGCGAGTCGCCCATAACGATGAGCTTTTTGACTCTGAGGTCTGCCGCGATCCTGAGTACGGCAAGAAAACCCTCGTACTCAGCGGTGTTATTGGTTTACATCTCCCGGGGAAAGTGCATTTGGACGACGTACTTGAGGTGCTCTCCGGTGGGTGCGACAAGCAGCACACCAGCACCGGCGCCTTGCAGCGAAAAGGCCCCATCAAAGTACATGATCCAGTTGCGGCTCATTTCCTTGCCGGGGAGAGTGGTCTCTTGTACCTCTTCGTCGGGCATCGAGGTCCATTCTACAACGAACTCTGCCAAGACTCTGCTCTGAATCGTCGAGGTACTCTCAAACTTTAAACCGAAACTTGACAGCTCCAGGGCCCATTCCATGATCCTCCCCGTCGCATCTGGGTTGTGCAGTATCCGTTGCAACAGGAGGCGGGTGACTAAGGCGATCTCGTGTGCTTGGAAGTAATTGCGCAACTTCCTCGAGGCCATAAGGAGGTCGAAGAGCAATTTTTGCACACCTGGGTACCTCGACCTAGCCCCCTGCAAGAGGGAGCTGGCAAAGTAAACTGGGTGCTGCACCATTTTCTTCTTTTGCGCCACTTCACCTGACCGTGCGGGCCTTGCCGTGTTGGCGTCAGCCCCTGCTGGGGACTCAGTCTTGCTGGAACCGAGCCCTACCGGGAAGGGTTCTGGACCACCATCCATGGACTCTGCCGTTGCTGCTGCCTCTTCGTCAACCTCTCTCTGCGCTACTAGTGTGGCGCTAACCACTTGATTTGTTGCCACTAGATATAGCAGCAACGGTGCTTGTGGTCTGGGCGCAACCAGCACCGGGGTAGAGGAGAGGTACTTCTTCAAGTCTTGTAGTGCCGCTTCGTCGCCGAGGTCCACTCCATTGGGCCCGTCTTCTTCAAGATCTTGAAAAAGGGAAGGGCACACTCCGTGGACTTGGATATAAACCTGCTCATGGCGGCAATGCAGCCGGTGAGCCGACGCACGTCCTTGATCCGCTTGGGCGCCTCAATCTGCTTGATGGCCCTGATCTTGTCTGGGTTTGCCTCAATCCTGCGCTGCGACACAAAGAACCCGAGAAGCTTGCCAGACGGGACGCCGAAGACACACTTCTCAGGGTTCAATTTGAGGTTGATCTTGCGCAGGTTTCCAAATGTTTCCTCTAGATCTTGCACAAGTGTTGCTTTGTCCTTAGTTTTGACCACTATGTCATCTATATAAGCTTCCATATTTCTATGTAGCTGGGGCTCAAAACCAATTTGGACTGCTCTTGCAAAGGTTGAGCCAACACCCTTCAACCCGAAAGGCATCCGTAAAAAGCAATATGTACCACATGGGGCGTGGTAATGAATGTTGTCTTCCCTCGTCCTCTTTTGTCATGAAGATCTGGTGGTACCCGGAGTAGGCGTCGAGGAATGATAACAGGTCACGCCCAGCCGTGGAGTCAACAATCTAGTCGATGCACGGTAACGGGACGGGATCCTTTGGACAAGCCTTATTGATGTTTGTGTAATCAATACACAGTCTCCACTTCCCGTTTGCCTTGCGCACCACTACTGGATTGGCCAACCATGTCGGATGGAGCACTCCTCTTACCAAGCCTTCCACCTCTAGCTTTCTGATTTCTTCTATGACGAACTCTTGCCTCTCCAGAGCTTGCTTCCTGACCTTCTGCTTGACGGGCCGCGCATGAGGACAGATAGCAAGGTGGTGCTCAATCACTTTCCTGGGAACACCAGGGATGTCGGAGGCCTGCCACGCAAACACATTGACATTCGCCCGCAGGAAAGTGACGAGCTCGCTTTCCTATTTGCTGTCGAGGGTGGAGTTTATGGTAAAAGCCCCACCCGTGCCGTCCTCCTTGACGGGCACCTTCTTGGTCTCTGGTGGTGCAGCTCTGGACTTCTTGCTCTTGCCGTTGGAGCTCTATGGCACGTCCTCAACGGGAGCGCAACACCCCGAAGAGGTGCGCTTGCCGGAGTGGGTGCGATGGGTCTCGCCGGTCTTCTTCCCTCCCGGGGCTCCGCCGGCGGGAGCAGGTGCCTTAGCGGCAGCTGCTGCAACTGCCTCCAGGTAGAGTTGGTTGGCGCAAATCAACGCATCTTTCTTGTCGGAGGGGACAGCGATGATGTTCATCGGCCCGGGCATCTTCAGCATGTTGTAGGCGTAGTGTGAAGCCGCCATGAACTTGGCTAGTGCCGGGCGGCCGAGGATTCCATTGTAGGGCAAGGGGATCTCGGCTACATCAAAAACAATCCTCCCCGTCCTGTGGTTCAGCTCACCTCTGAATGTCATGGGCAGCGTGACCTTTCCCTTCGACTGGCTCCTCCCCGGGTTAACCCCTTGGAATGTGCCCGTCTCCTCGAGGTCTCCATCAGGGATCTGCAGCCTCTTGACCACAACAGGCGAGATCAAGTTCAGACCGGCCCCGCCGTCAACCAACATCTTTGTCACCTTGAGGTTGCGGATTGTTGGTGAAACCAACAACGACAAGCACTTGACCGCAGTAGTGCCGTCAGGGTCGTCCTCGGTATCGAAGATGATGGGCGTGCTGGACCATTTAGCAGCTTTCGTGCGTCGAACAATGGCTCGACCGCTGTGATCTCACGCGCCCACTACTTGAGTTGGCGGTGGGATGTATGCAGCAAGGCGCCACCATCGACGCACATGGCCTCTGTGGCTTTCTGGAACTCATGGTCGTCGGACTCGTCGTCCTCGTCACGATCATCGTCCTCTTGCTTCTTGTCGCGGACCCGGGAGGGCCTCTCCTGCTGATTATCTTTGCCGCGGCGGACTCCTTGGCCGCCACGTTTCTTGCCGGATCCCTTAGCACCATCTTGGCCTTTCTCCTTGCCCTGCCGCTCATATTTGGCCTCCCGGTTCTCAGCAAGCAGCTCCACTTGCCGGCAGTTTTGGAGGTCATGGCCCTTGGTGCGGTGGATCTGCTTGTCAGAGCCCCCTGGCTTGTCGGCAGCTGCCAATGCCCGGCAAGCGACACACCCGGCAACCTCCTTGCCGGGGTCGCCCGCCTTGGTCTTCTTGGTGGCCCGGTGTCGTCGGATCCCTCGACGGCAAGCACGACCTTGCCCTTGCGCTTCCTATTATGATGCAGGCCCTTCTTTGTCGGGGTGGCGGTATCGTCCGTGGAGTCGGTTTCTACGCCGGCATCTTCGCCGGGGTACTTCCTTCCCTCTTTGGTGTGAGCGCACGGATGGGCCAGAACATAAAGCTCGGCCACATCCTTGACCTTGTTCATCGCCAGCTCTTCACGCAACTTACGATTGCGCACATTCTAGTGGAATGCACTGATCACATCGGCGGGATGAACGTCAGGGATGTTGTACTGCACTCGGCTGAACCTTTGGATGTACTTGCGCAAGTTTTCTCCTTCCTTTTGGGGGATGATATGTAAATCACTCGCCAGGCCATGAGCTTGGTGGCCTCCCGTAAAGGCGCCAACAAACTCATGGCACAGATCCGCCCAAGAAGAAATGGAGTCCATTGGCAAGTGCATCAACCATGACATAACATTAGGCTTGAGTGCAAACGGGAAGTAGTTGGCAAGCACCTTATCGTCGTGGGCCCCAGCAGCTTGCATCGCGATGGTGTAGATGCTGAGGAACTCCGACGGGTGAGTCTTGCCATTGTACTTCTCGCCAACGTCAGGTTTGAATGTGCGGTGGGAGGGCCACTAGAACTGTCGTAGCTCACGCGTGAAAGCCGGACAACCCACCTCGTAGGGTAGGCCACCGTAGCCTCCCGGTGCTGGGTGGTCCATAGTGGGCCCTGCCCGCCTGTCCGACTGGTGGCGCGCGTGGCATCGGCGCTCGATGGTGGTTCGAGCGTCCTCATGAGCCCACTCCCGAAGAATTTGGCGCTGGTCGCGGTGGGTTCGCGGGTCGGACGACACGATGGAGATATCATCACGAGCATCATCACGACGGGTCGTCACCCTTGGTGGCCGGTGTAGAGGAGGGGAATGCACCATGGCCACATCGCCACCGACCTGACCTCCACTGGCATGTAGCGGCTCAATAGAGCAATGGCCTACGGGTCCCGTCGGCCGCAACTCGTCGTTGTTGGCGATGCCGACGAGGCTCCAGACAGTGGCCCTCCATTCATCGAGCTTCTCCGCAGCGCGAGGAAAGTCGAGGAGCAGCTGCTCGCGTGCTAGGGCTTTTGCTGGCGTGGGCGGCGGTAAAAGCTAGGTGGACCGTGATGCGCTTCGACTTGTAACCATGTTAGAAGGAGCCCCATCACGGCCCCGCAGCCGTCCGCTGATACGTCTCCAACGTATCTATAATTTTTTATTGTTCCATGCTATTATATTACCTGTTTTGGATGTCTATGGGCTTTATTTTACACATTTATATCATTTTTGGGACTAACCTACTAACGGAGGCCCAGCCCGTATTGCTGTCTTTTTGCCTATTTTAGTATTTCAAAGAAAAGGAATATCAAACGGAGTCCTCGGGAGCGTGATTTTTGGAATGAACGTGATCCGGAGGACTTGGAGTGCAAGTCAAGAAGCAGCCGAGGCAGCCACGAGGGTGGGGGGCGCGCCCACCCCTACAGGGCGCGCCCCCTGTCTCGTGGGCCCCTCGAGCGGCCACCGACGTACTTCTTCCTCCTATATAAGCCTACATACCCCGAAAACATCCAGGGAGCCACCGAAGAAATATTTCCACCACCGTAACCTTCTGTATCTGTGAGATCCCATCTTGGAATCATCGCCGGCATTCTGTCGGAGGGGGAATCCACCATGGAGGGCTTCTACATCAACACCATAGCCCCTCCAATGAGTTGTGAGTAGTTTAGCACAGACCTTCGGGTCCATAGTTATTAGCTAGATGGCTTCTTCTCTCTTTTTGGATCTCAATACAATGTTCTCCCCCTCTCTTGTGGAGATCTATTCGATGTAATCTCTTTTTGCGGTGTGTTTGTCGAGATCCTATGAATTGTGGGTTTATGATCAAGTTTATCTATGAATAATATTTGAATCTTCTCTGAATTCTTTTATGTATGATTGAGTTATCTTTGCAAGTCTCTTCGAATTATCGGTTTGGTTTGGCCTACTAGATTGATCTTTGTTGCCATGGGAGAAGTGCTTAGCTTTGGGCTCAATCTTGCGGTGTTCTTACCCAGTGACAGAAAGGGTTGCAAGGCACGTATTGTATTGTTGCCATCGAGGATAAAAAGATGGGGTTTATATCATATTGCTTGAGTTTATCCCTCTACATCATGTCATCTTTCTTAATGCGTTACTCTGTTCTTATGAACTTAATACTCTAGATGCATGCTGGATAGCGGTGGATGTGTGGATTAATAGTAGTAGATGCAGGCAGGAGTCGGTCTACTTGTTGCGGACGTGATGCCTATATACATGATCATGCCTAGATAATATCATAATTATTCGCTTTTCTATCAATTGCTCGACAGTAATTTGTTCACCCACCGTAATACTTATGCTATCTTGAGAGAAGCCTCTAGTGAAACCTATGGCCCTCGGGTCTATCTTTTATCATATAAGTTTCCAATCTACTTTTATTTGCATCTTTATTTTCTGCATCTATATTATAAAATACCAAAAATATATTTGTCTTATCATATTATCTCTATCATATCTCACTTTCGCAAGTGGCCATGAAGGGATTGACAACCCCTTTATCGCGTTGGTTGCGAGTTCTTTGTTTGTTTGTGTAGGTTCGTGGGACTTGTGAGGAGCCTCCTACTGGATTGATACCTTGGTTCTCAAAAACTGAGGGAAATACTTACGCTATTGTGCTGCATCACCTTTTCCTCTTCAAGGAAAACCAACGCAAGCTCAAGACGTAGCAAGAAGGATTTCTGGCGCCGTTGCCGGGGAGGTCTTCGCTCAAGTCAAGACATACCAAGTACCCATCACAAACTCATCTCCCTCGCATTTACATTATTTGCCATTTGCCACTCGTTTTCCTCTCCCCCACTTCACCCTTGCCGTTTTATTTGCCCTCTCTTTCCCAATCTCCTCTCTTTTCCGCTTGCCTTCTTCTTCCTCTCTCTTTCGCTTGCCTTTTTCCGTTTGCTCGTGTGTTAGATCGTTTACGTTGTCATTATGGCTAGTCCTCCTATACTTGTTATTACTCTCGAACATGATATTCTCAATTTTAAGCAAAGGGAGGGAGAAATTTTAAAAGATGCTTGGCATAGAATTTGCAATGCTCAAAATAAATCCACTAGGAAGCTTTCTACTTCCGTTCTTCTTTGCAATTTTTATGTAGGCATTACTCCTTGGAATAGATGCATTCTTGATACCGTTGCCGGAGGGCATTTCTTGAATAGCCACACGTTTGAAGCTTATAATTCTATGTTAGATTTGTTTGGCCCACCACCTCTTTTGGTTAATGAAACTGTTTTAACTTTGGAACATGTTATGCAACGGCTTGAGATCATTGAAAATAAAATTGCCACTATTGAGTTAATTGAAAATTTGGATAAAAAGATCCATAATCAAATTACCCAATATGGATCTAGGGTTGGAGTTACTTTGAAAAATCTTAAAGAGAAAGAACATATAGTTAATGAAAAAATAGATCTAGATTCTGCAAGAATTGGTAGACTTGAGGATATCATTACTAACTTAGATTCCGCGTTTTCCTCCATGAAAAACACTCCAAAACCCCCTACCAAAACCGCCAAGTTTATTTATGTTCCTAAAAATAAGGGTGAATCCTCTAATAAGGGAGATGCGGATCTCAATTCCATAAGTGATCATCCCAACTGTCTCTCTATCATTAAGGAACCTTCCACTACAAATGAATTTCTTGATTTTTTGCCTAAAGGTTTTATCATTACTTAAAAGGGAGAAACCCCTAAAGATTATAAGTGCTCTATTGATGATTCAAGTGCCAAAGATGGCACTATTAGATCTATCTTCGCTTTTATGCCTAGCTAGGGGCGTTAAACGATAGCGCTAGTTGGGAGGCAACCCAATTTTCTCTGTGTTTCTTGTTTTTGTTTCTGTTTAGTAATAAATTTTGTTTCTAATTTGTGTTTAGATGTTTTTTCTTATTTTATTTAGTGTTTGTGCCAAGTAGAACCTATGATATGAGTTGATTTGATTCTGCTGAAAAACAGAAACTTTGCGCTCATGAGAAAAAAATTCAATAAATCACATAAACGAGCTTTTGCATTGATTTTTTTTCTGCTGTTCAATAAACAAATTGTTTAGGACGTCCTATTTTTGTAGGATTTTTAAAGTTCCAGAAGTTTGCGTTAGTTACAGATTGCTACAGACTGTTCTGTTTTTGACAGATTCTGTTTTTCGTGTGTTGTTTGCTTATTTTGATGCATCTATGGCTAGTAAAATAGTTTATGAACCATAGAGAACTTGGAATACAGTAGGTTTAACACCAATATAAATAAATAATGAGTTTATTACAGTACCTTATGTGGTGGTTTTGTTTTCTTTCACTAACGGAGCTTATGAGATTTCCTGTTGAGTTTTGTGTTGTGAAGTTTTCAAGTTTTGGGTAAAGATTTGATGGACTATGGAATAAAGGGTGGCAAAAGCTTAAGCTTGGGGATGCCCAAGGCACCCCAACATATTCAAGCATAGCCAAAATCCTAAGCTTGGGGATGCCCCCGGAAGGCATCCCCTGTTTCGTCTTTGTTCATTGGTAACTTTACTTGGAGCTATATTTTTATTTGCTACATGATATGTGTTTTGCTTGGAGCGTCGTGTATTATATTAGTCTTTGCTTTTTCAGTTTACCACAATCATCCTTGCTGTAACATACCTTTTGGGAGAAGCCTACTTGATTGAAATTTATTAGAATACTATATGTGCTTCACTTATATCTTTTGAGCTAGCTAGTTTTTGCTCTAGTGCTTCACTTATATCTTTTAGAGCACGGCGGTGGATTAATTTTGAAGAAATTGTTGATCTCTCATGCTTCACTTATATTATTTTGAGAGTCTTTTAGAACAGCATGGTATTTGCTATGGTTATAAATTGGTCCTAGAATGATGAGCATCCAAGTTGGGTATAATAAAAACTATCATAAGAAGTGAATTGGATGCTATGATCAACTTGATACTTGATAATTGTTTTGAGATAGGGAGGTAGTGATATTAAAGTCATGCTAGTTGGGTGATTATGAATTTAAAGAATGCTTGTGTTGAAGTTAGCAAGTCCCGTAGCATGCACGTATGGTTAAAGTTGTGTAACAAATTTGAAGCATGAAGTGTACCTGGCTTGTGCATCCTTATGAGTGGCGGTCGGGGACGAGCGACGGTCTTGTCCTACCAATCTATCCCCCTAGGAGCATGCGCGTAGTGCTTGGTTTTTGATGACTTCTAATTTTTTGCAATAAGTATATGAGTTCTTATGACTAATGTTGAGTCCATGGATTATACACACTTTTACCTTTCCATCATTGCTAGCCTCTTCGGTGCCGTGCATTGCCCTTTCTCACCTTGAGAGTTGGTGCAAACTTCGCCGGTGCATCCAAACCCCGTGATATGATACGCTCTATCACACATAAACCTCCTTATATCTTCCTCAAAACAGCCACCATACCTACCTATTTATGGCATTTCCATAGCCATTCCGAGATATATTGCCATGCAACTTTCCACCGTTCCGTTCATCATCATCATGACATACATTACTTTTGTCATATTACCATTGCATGATCATGTAGTTGACATCGTATTTGTGGCAAAGCCACCATGCATAATTTTTTATACATGTCACTCTTGATTCATTGCACCATCCCTGTACACCGCCGGAGGCATTCACATAGAGTCATATCTTGTTCTAGTTTCGAGTTGTAATTCATGTGTTGTAATCAATAAAAAGTGTGATGATCATCATTATTAGAGCATTGCCAAAAAAGGCCAAAAGAAAAAAAAGAAAGGCCAAAGAAAAGAAAAGAAAGAAAAAAATAAAAAAATAAAGGGGCAATGCTACTATCTCTTATTCCACACTTGTGCTTCAAAGTAGCACCATGTTTTCATGTAGAGAGTCTCATAGGTTGTCACTTTCATATACTAGTGCGAATTTTTCATTATAGAACTTGGCTTGTATATTCCTACGATGGGCTTCCTCAAATGCCCTAGGTCTTCATGAGCAAGCAAGTTGGATGCACACCCACTAGTTTTCTTTTGTTGAGCTTTCATTCATTTATAGCTCTAGTGCATCCGTTGCATGGCAATCCCTACTCCTCATGTTGACATCAATTGATGGGCATTCCCATAGCCCGTTGATTATCCTCGTCAATGTGATACTTTCTCCTTTTTTGTATTCTCCACACAATCCCAATCATTATTATATTCCACCCATAGTGCTATGTCCATGGCTCACGCTCATGTATTGCGTGAAGGTTGAAAGAGTTTGAGATTATTTAAGTAGGAAACAATTGCTTGGCTTGTCATCACGGGTATAGAAATTGGGAACATCTTTGTGTGACGGAAATGAAGCATAGCCTAACTATATGATTTTGTAGGGATGAACTTTCTTTAGCCATGTTATTTTGAGAAGACATGATTGCATTTATTAGTATGCTTGAAGTATTACTATTTCTTTTGTCAATATGAACTTTTATTTTGAACCACTTGGATCTGAACATTCATGCCACAATAAAGAGAAATTACATTGAGAATTATGCTAGGAAGCATTCCACATCAAAAATTCTGTTTTTATCATTTACCTACTCGAGGACGAGCAGGAATTAAGCTTCGGGATGCTTGATACGTCTCCAACCTATCTATAACGTTTTATTGTTCCATGCTATTATATTACCTATTTTGGATGTCTATGGGCTTTATTTTACACATTTATATCATTTTTGGGACTAACCTACTACCGGAGGCCCAGCCCATATTGCTGTTTTTTTCCTATTTCCGTATTTCAAAGAAAAGGAATATCAAACGGAGTCCAAACGGAATGAAACCTTCGGGAGCGTGATTTTTGGAATGAACATGATCCGGAGGACTTGGAGTGAAAGTCAAGAAGCACCCGAGGCAGCCACGAGGGTGGAGGCGCACCCACCCCTACAGGGCGCGCCCCCTGTCTCGTGGGCCCCTCGGGCGGCCACCGACGTACTTCTTCCTCCTATATATGCCTACATACCCCGAAAACATCCAGGGAGCCACCGAAGAAATATTTCCACCACCGTAACCTTCTGTATCCGCGAGATCCCATCTTGGAGCCGTCGTCGGCGTTCTGCCGGAGGGGGAATCCACCACAGAGGGCTTCTACATCAACACCATAGCCCCTCCAATGAGTTGTGAGTAGTTTACAACAGACCTTCGGGTCCATAGTTATTAGCTAGATGGCTTCTTCTCTCTTCTTGGATCTCAATACAATGTTCTCCCCCTCTCTTGTGGAGATCTATTCGATGTAATCTCTTTTTACGGTGAGTTTGTCGAGATCTGATGAATTGTGGGTTTATGATCAAGTTTATCTATGAATAATATTTGAATCTCCTCTGAATTCTTTTATGTATGATTGAGTTATCTTTGCAAGTCTCTTCGAATTATCGGTTTGGTTTGGCCTACTAGATTGATCTTTGTTGCCTTGGGAGAAGTGCTTAGCTTTGGGCTCAATCTTGCGGTGTTCTTACCCAGCGACAGAAAGGGTTGCAAGGCACGTATTGTATTCTTGCCATCGAGGATAAAAATATGGGGTTTATATCATATTGCTTGAGTTTATCCCTCTACATCATGTCATCTTTCTTAATGCGTTACTCTGTTCTTATGAACTTAATACTCTAGATGCATGCTGGATAGCGGTCGATGTGTGGAGTAATAGTAGTAGATGCAGGCAGGAGTCGGTCTACTTGTTGCGGACGTGATGCCTATATACATGATCATGCCTAGATAATCTCATAATTATTCTCTTTTCTATCAATTGCTCGACAGTAATTTGTTCACCCACCGTAATACTTATGCTATCTTGAGAGAAGCCTCTAGTGAAACCTATGGCTCCCGGGTCTATCTTTTATCATATAAGTTTCCAATCTACTTTTATTTGCATCTTTATTTTCTGCATCTATATTATAAAATACCAAAAATATATTTATCTTATCATATATCTCTATCAGATCTCACTTTCGCAAGTGGCCGTGAAGGGATTGACAAACCCTTTATCATGTTGGTTGCGAGTTCTTTGTTTGTTTGTGTAGGTTCGTGGGACTTGTGAGGAGCCTCCTACTGGATTGATACCTTAGTTCTCAAAAACTGAGGGAAATACTTACGCTACTGTGCTGCATCACCCTTTCCTCTTCAAGGAAAACCAACGCAAGCTCAAGACGTAGCATCCGCCACCTTTGTCAGTGCCTCGGTGCGCATGCTGGCCCCCCTCATCCTGTGAAGGGTACACGTGACTCTTTCCAGGGCACCGCCCAGGGTCACCGGCAAGGCGGTGCTGCTCATCGCGCACGTCCTGAGAAGAGCGCACCATGGGCGCTGGTGTTGGCGTCTTGGAGCTTGCCGCGCCACCAATTGGCGGCATGACGATGCCCCTGGAGGGCCCCGCGCCGCCTGCGGGGGGTCTGACTCCGTCTCTAGAGCCAGCGTCGTGTGGCTCGTCGCCTGTCGTACGAACGACGCCGTCCATCGGGCCTGGACTACCAGGATGATGTGGGTGTTCGCGGACTGCGCCACGGGTTATCGCCGCGACTGGCCCGCTACTAGTCCGCACCGGTACTGGCAGTCCGGTCCCGGACGAACCGATCGTTGTGGTCGTCTTCTTCTTAGAAGCCATGGCAATGATGAACTACTGGGCTAGCTACTAGACCAGATTCTCACAATTGCGCCTCCTACCTGGCGCGCCAAAGATGTCGGTGGGAAACGACCCCTATGGGATCACAAGAATCCCTACTACGGTTGCGGGGCGCGGGGTTGTGAGAAGAGCAGCACAAGGATGGTTTACCCAGGTTCGGGCCGCAAGGATGCGTAAAACCCTATAGTCCTGCTTTGGTGGATGTATTCAGTGTTCTTGAGCTCTCGAATTAGCTATGGGTGCTGCCTGGTTCCAAAAGGCTGAATCCTTTTCCAGTGCGCCATGGACCTCCTTTTATAGGAGAAAGGGGCTGCCACAGTGGCACACAGGAGGTGGAAAGGCCTACAGTACTGCGAGCTTATCGCTCGTATTACAGGACAAGGCACATTTAATGTGGGGCTTAGGTGTCCATTCACTTTATCGGGGACGGGGCGAGGCCCGTCCCGTCCGTCGCCGCTCCTCCTCGCTTTGACACACGCCCTGGCCAGCGATGCATGCGGTGCCATGTAGGCAGGCAAGCAGCTGAGGTGGCACGGTGGTGGATCCTCCATGAAGGGCTGCATGTTGCCATGCAGGTGCCTGCCCAGCTGGTTGGGTCGGCAGCTGCCTGTGAACGGCGGTGGAGACTTGGCTAGTGTGGGCCTGGCAGTGGCCCTGCTGACGCCCTCGGCAAGGGTCTTGTCGGGTGGCCCGGCAAGGGTCTTGCCGTGGTGCGCTGTTGTCCCCGGCAAGGACCTTGCCAGGGGTCTTGTGGGCTTCCTCGGCAAGAACCCTGTCGAGGATCATTGCCTTCCAATCCTCTTCTGATCTTGAATATTCTTTGTCTTCACAAAGATCTGCATGCCACCATGGAGGTGCCTCCCGAGCCCTGCCCCATCGTGGTTGTAGGCGTTGGAGGTCGTGGGCTCGAGGGTGGCTTGCTCTGCTGGTGTGGGCGAGCTGCCCCGGCAAGGGTCCTTGTCGGGGAAACCTGCTTCGCACATCCGATCTTTGTGGCCTTGGTCCTTGACGTTTCTTTTGTTTGTCTTGTGCCTTCAGCCTCTCTCCGGCTTCCCTCCCTTGCCTTGTTATGCGTGGTCGTGGCGGGTGGCTCTGACTGCCCCTGCACAAGTAAAGGGGTCAAAAGGAGAGCCCCTACTTTTGCACACCGACAATAATGCTTCATATTATTTTGCATATAGATCTAATGCCAACGATTTGCTTGTTAAGAAGATCATCCTCTTTTGTTGTTTCCGTTCTTAAGAAGTTCGTCATCTTTTGTTTCATTCATAGCCTATACGACAAGTCGGGTATATTAGACGTGAAACCATATGATCTTCCGACCAACTCATCATCTTATGCCGTGATTGGATCGTTGTTTTCCAACCAAAACCGCTTGTAAAGCTGACGCTTGTAAATAAAAGCAGATGGTCTCGGGCGAAGCGCTTGGTTGGTCGATTACGACTAGTAAAATATACACTGGTCTCTCAAATTACACGCGTAACCCGCCGGTTTTACTTACAGACCTCGGGCCCTCGGTTTCATTACGCCTGTATTTTGCGCGTTGTTTCCGATGACGAGTAAATTACACTTATATCTTAATACATTTGTGAAATAAACCAGAGCTCCCAAGCGCGGCCTTACCGTTTCATGCCGTCTCAGTCTCTGGAAGGTGCTCATAGGTGTCCGATGATCCTGGCTTCCCGAATGAGCAGCGGGCGCTATATCAGACCATCCATAGGGCCCGTGAGGCCCTCTCCGTCGTCCTTCGAGTTGTTGCGCTCGTCGTGGCGCCGAGCATTGTTAACATGGTCAACGAACATGAGGATTCAGGAGATGACTTTATTTTGACTGGATGACAGTAGGGACCCACTAGGGCCATAGCCGTACGTACGCAAGTGCCTCCTTATTATGTACAACTATATTTTTTTTGCTTCCTCCTAGTTTCTTGACATCATGGTCCCACACCATTGTCAACCTATGTAGTCAATATAAATGAGAGAATTGCACATGGTGCGGCCGACAGCTGGGACCAAGCAGCTTGAGCAGTATTTGTGTGATTTAGGCATGAGCACTGCAGAGTTTTTCTTAAGCGGTGTTTTCGTTGTTATTCAGAGGAGAGCAGGGTACTAACTGGGCGGGCTGTGGCCCATCTAGCCCAGGCCAGATATCCAGCCCAGATATTATTTTTTTTAAGATGAAAATGGCTAGCCCAGCTATACTTTTTTTGAGGAATACTCAGGCAAGGTCAACTTGTAATTCTTCGCCCCGCTGGGTTGCAAGTCTTTCCTAAGAGGGATTCATTAGGCTTAACAGGAAAATGGGCTTTAAGAAATAATAAATAGGATGTAATTATAAAAACCGGGCAGTAACTATAAAAAATGCACCAAACACGTAATTAGTTTATAAAATATTATTTTTGGATTTTGAAAATTTTAATTTTTAATTGTTGCACGCGCAATGTTTCGTTGGATTTGTACGTAATACAAATTTATATTTAATCTGACTAGAAATATCGGGATAAAAATATTTCGGATCCCATCAAAATGTGGGAAATTTTATTGAATTCTATTTTGAACGGTTGGTTGAAATTATTAATCGTTGTCCTAGCTAGAAAATGGGTTGTACTTTTAACAAACTGTAAATGGGCTGTAGTAAATTCTATTAGAATTCAAAAATGGTTTGTACATTCTTACAAATCGCAAATGGGCTATAAGTTCTCTGCCACACACTTGTGGGCCTACTAAGTTGACGCGTCCCCTAAAAAGAGTTGATGCATATGCAAGGCTTTGTCAACTTATAGTCAACACACGGTTCTAGCAGCAGTGGCCGTTGGATATCTATCTGACGGATGTCGTGCTTCTTCTTCAATCTCGGATATTCTAGCTTCGGCCGCCCAAACAATGATTCCTCCCCCTGACATCTGGGGTGCACCGTTTCAGAGGCTGACCTGTGGGCCTACTAAGTTGACGCGTACCAAAGGATTTGTCAACTTAGTTAATATAAACGATTCCAGCTGCAGTGATCATACGATGTCCATCCAACGGCCGTCGTGCTTCTTCAACCTCTGGTCTTCTTGGTCCAACCGCCCAAACCAGCACCGGTCGTGCCGCCTGCTCCTGCCTTCCGTGGCCGGCTGTGCTGCCGCAGAGGCCTCTGTCGGTGTCAAAACCAGCGGATCTCGGGTAGGGGTCCCGAACTGTGCGTCTAAGGCTAATGGTAACAGGAGGCGGGGGACACGATGTTTACCCAGGTTCGGTCCCTCTCTATGGAGGTAATACCCTACTTCCTGCTTGATTGATCTTGATGATATGAGTATTAAAAGAGTTGATCTACCACGCGATCGATGAGGCTAACCCTAAAAGCTATCATATGATTATGATTGTTCTTTGTCCTACAGACTAAACCCTCCGGTTTATATAGACACCGGAGGGGGCTAGGGTTACACAGAGTTGGTTCCGTAGAAGGAAATCTACATATCTGAATCGCTAAGCTTGCCTTCCATGCAAAGGAGAGTCCCACCCGGACACGGGATGAAGTCTTCTATCTTGTATATTCATAGTCCAACAGTCCGGCTAAAGTATATAGTCCGGCTGTCCGAGGACCCCCTAATCCAGGACTCCCTCAGTAGCCCCTGAACCAGGCTTCAATGACGATTGAGTCCGGCGAGCAGATTGTCTTCGGCATTGCAAGGCGGGTTCCTTCTCCGAATACTCCAAAATAGATCTTTGAACACAAGAATCGTGTCTGGCTCTGGAAAACAAATGCCACATACCACCGTAGAGAGAACAATATACCACGAGTCCAATCCACTGACAATTTTTCCATAGCGTGACATCACACCGCGGCCCGGTCATTATTTGAACCATTTTTCCAACCCGCTATTACACGTTTCCCGAGGCGATCTTATTGGCATGTCTTATCGAAGTAGAGATCGTGTCCTCTTATTACGTGATTCTCATCAATACGGGCATGGGTAACCCAACCATGCCATAAGCATGGCGGCTGGGGAATAAGCGAGTTTTAGGGCATGTGGAGAGGCACATAATTTCTGCCGCCTTTATAAAGGGATAAGGATTCCCCGTTCTCACTCACGCCATCTCCTTCCTCTGCTCATCCATTCTCGAGCTCCAACACCCAAGCTTTCGCCTTCTCCGCAAAAAAATATTCCGAACATGTCCGAAGCGGGAGGCAAGTGGGTGGCCTCCTCCCTTAAGAAGGAAGACATCAAGAAGCGCCGGGAGGCCGGGTACTTGGCCGAAGACATAGCCCATCGGCTCCCTGGCAAGGGGCAGATCATCCCCACCCCAGAGTCCCAGGAAAGAGTAGTGTTTCTGGCCCACTTCGTCTACAGGATGGGATTCCCCCTCCACCCGTTCGTCCGTGGACTGATGTTTTACTACAGGCTAGATTTCCATGATTTAGCCCCCAACTCCATCCTCAACATCTTGGCATTTATTGTCATGTGCGAGGCCTTTCTCCGTATCCCACCTCACTTTGGCCTATGGCTGAAGACCTTCAATGTGAAGCCGAAGGTAGTGAGCGGCCAACAAGCGGAGTGCGGCGGCGCCATGGTGGACAAGATGCCCAACGTCATCTAGCCCAAAGGCTCCTTTGTGGAGACCGTGAAGGGGTGGCAATCGGGGTGGTTCTATATCACCAAGCCGCGCGGCACCAACTGGGCGGCGACCCCCGAATTCCGATTCGGCATCCCCATGCGGCCCACCTCCTGGCAAGAGAAGGGCTTGGCCTGGGGCTCAGCGGAAGAACTAACTGGGCCCCAGTCATGTATCCAGAACATGATAAGCAGGGAAATCAAGATTGTCAACGTGATCCAGGTTATGCTCTTCCGCTAGATTCTTCCATGCCAGGACCGGGCCTGTAATTTGTGGGAGTTCGATCCGACCGAGCACCAGACGATACTAGAGCTCTTTGATATGATGCATGAAGACGTCTGGAAGGTGCTCTTCAAGGCCAGTGAGGTACCACCGCCCACGACCTAAAATCGTGGGCTCAGCGCGAAACGCCGGGCTAATCTGGTAAGTTTTCATGTTTGCAAGATGTATCTTTTACTGGCTCATCTGCGGGAGGAACCTAAGCCTGCATGCCAATCTCCAAGCTTGGGTAACGATAGCGGAGCAGATTAACTGTCCGGCTCCGCTACTAGAAGATCCAGAAACACCTCTCCTGATGAGGATGCTATTTCTGGCGCCCTATGAGGTGCTGGAGAAGAAATCCAAGAAGGCAGCCATGGGGACCAGAGAGGGTCTCCGGCGCAAGGGTGCTTCTGATGTGACATCCGAAGACACTGATACAAACTCCTCCGCCGAGGATGACGAGGAAGAGGAGGAAATCCGCCCCCCTAAAGGGGGGAGGAAGAAGAGGCTGGCCTCCACGCACGGGGAGGCCAAGGCATCCAAGAAGGGAAAAACCTCCCTCCCGGACTATTCCGCCGCAGCCACCAACAACAGCGAGGAGTGGGAGCCCAGGGCCAAGCCCCTGGCCAAATCGTAAGTATCCGGACACAATACTATTTCCGGTCTTTTTTGCTTTATCGCTTCTTAATGCACCAGACATGCACCTGCAGTCCGGACAAATCCAACATCAAGATATCCTCCTCTTCGGAGGGATCGCTGGACCCGTCGGCGATGAATAGCGAATCTCTTCCAATGGCCTCCTCCCCTAAGGCCGCGGACAACACCGAGGTGTTGTCTCGAGGGATACCAGGCCAAGGGGAGACCGTTCCGGAGATGCCGGAGGGTGAAACCCGGGTTGCTGAACACACGGGGAGAAAGACCCCCGTGGACACCGATAATGGGGGCCGCAGCCAGTTTGGCCCCCAGCCGAATACGGCTCCGGAGACCCAAGTGGCTCCGGATTCAAGCGGGCGTCCTCTACCGAACAAGGGGGGCGAGCCGCCTGTACCGGTGACCTCTGTTCATCCAGAGGCATCAGATAGCTTGCTGGAAGCGCTTTGAGGCGCTTCCATTGATGAAGAACACCATACTCTTATGAGTATAGTGGTCGAGAAGATCCAGTCCGCTAAGAGCGGACTGACTGAAGCCTGCGCTAGCCTTCTAATAGGCTTTGAGGTAAGTAATAAATTTGTGAGAAAATATCACAGTGTAGACAATAGCCCCTGATGCTCTGTTTGGTGTCCGGAAAGAAAAAACCGAACAGAGGATCAAATAATATTCGCAGGAGTCTAACATAAGATGCCTATGTGAATAAGCAGGCGTTGCTGCTGGCCGCTGCCGCTCATACTACGGAGGTCTCTAGACTAAAGCAGGACCTGGAGCGGACCGAAGGAGAGCTCGGCCTCGTGAAGAGGCAGCTGGAGGAAAGCTAAGGTATGTAATACCCTGCATGTATACTTATGAAGGATAAATGGTTCATGCTGGTTAAAGCATTATGAACTTTATTAGGGGCCATGACTGAAGTGGTGGCCCTTAAGAAGGCGTTAGCTAAGGCCGAAGACAGAGCAGCCAAGGAACACGCCGCGTGCAAGAAGCAGGAGGCCCGGGTCAGCGAGGTCCAGCAAGATCTCCAGGATGCCATCAAGAAGTATGAATCCTTGGAGCGTGACTCTAAGACTCAAGAGTCCGAGTTTGCCAAGGCCCTCCAGAGCGCACAAGACGCCAGAACCGAAGCCCAGAAGGCCCTCCAAGAAGTCCAGGCGGCCAAAAAGATTGCGGCGGGTAAGGCTTTTCTTATGCAAAGCAAGCATGTGAAGGAGACATTCTTTTTACTTACCCGAATTTGGAGTTCTCCAGGAGCGTTTGCGGATCTGTCGTGCACCATATCAGATGTTGCCGAGTTCTATCGAGCCAAAGAAGGGGGCTCAACGGAGAAGCTGTTCTGGTCTCAATACCTTGGGCCAGAACATCTGTGCCCTTGAGCGACCAGCTGAAACAGCTGGTCAAGCTGCACAAGGCAGCCGAACTGGCCATGAAGGACCTCATAGTTTGGTTATGGCCTGCCGAGCCCATGCCCAGTAGCTACTTCGGACTCGTGAAGCGGCTTGTGAGTGCTTGCCCATGATTTGAGGTCATAAAGCGGTCGGTTTGCATCGAAGGTGCGCGGATGGCCTTTGCCCATGCAAAGATTCGTTGGGAGAAGATGGACGCCACGACGCTGATGAACGAGGGGCCGCCGGAGGGCAAGGAGCACCGCCGACCCGAACTATACTATGACAGTGTCCTGGAGGAATCCCGCCTTGTGGCAGAGAAATGTACAAAGGATGTAATCTTTGAATGAATGCATTCAATTTATCCTGTAATATGAAACAAGTTTGTTGTGCAATATAATGTTTGCTAATTTAAAAGTTACCTCTTGTGCGACCGTTTATAAAATCTGAGAGTTGGCCAGTCATCGGCTTCTGTCCCCACATAACTAGTACAGGGGTGTTCGGGATAAATCTAAACACTCTTTATCCAAGTTTTGGTCCTTTAAGGAGGTGTTTAGCGCAACGAACAAGGCAATCGGACTATTCGGCTTTATCACCCTCACTTAGCCATAGGAGTTCTATAATTTGAAATTTTGGCGAAGCCCCTGGTATTTGGAAGGCCGAACTTGAGGTGCTATACACGCCTAAATCTGACAAAAGCTGATGATACGTCTTCGTCGTATCTACTTTTCCAAACACTTTTGCCCTTGTTTTGGACTCTAACTTGCATGATTTGAATGGAACTAACCCGGACTGACGTTGTTTTCAGCAGAACTGCCATGGTGTTATTTTTGTGCAGAAATAAAAGTTCTCGAAATGACCTGCAAATCCACGGAGCAACTTTTCAAAATTAATAAAAAATACAGGCGAAAGAATTAGCATCAGGGGGGCCACACCCTCGTCACGAGGGTGGGGGCGCGCCCCCTCCCCAAGTACGCGCCCCCTGCCTCGTGGGCCCCCTGGATGTCCACCGACCTCAACTCCAACTCCATATATTTGCTTTCGCAGAGAAAAAAATAAAACAAGAAGGATTCATCACGTTTTACGATACAGAGCCACCGCCAAGCCCTAAAACCTCTCGGGAGGGCTGATCTGGAGTCTGTTCGGGGCTCCAGAGAGGGGAATCCGTCGTCGTCGTCATCATCAACCATCCTCCATCACTAATTTCATGATGCTCACCGCCATGTGTGAGTAATTCCATCGTACCATCGTAGGCTTGCTAGATGGTGATGGGTTGGATGAGATTTACCATGTAATTAAGTTAGTTTTGTTAGGGTTTGATCCCCAGTATCCACTATGTTCTAAGATTGATGTTGTTATGACTTTGCTATGCTTAATGCTTGTCACTAGGGCCCGAGTGCCATGATTTCATATCTGAACCCATTATGTTTTTATGAATATATGTGAGTTCTTGATCCTATGTTGCAAGTCTATAGTCACCTATTATGTGTTATGATCCGTTAACCCCGAAGTGACAATAATCGGGATACTTACCGGTGATGACCGTAGTTTGAGGAGTTCATGTATTCACTAAGTGTTAATGCTTTGGTCCGGTTCTCTATTAAAAGGAGGCCTTAATATCCCTTAGTTTCCATTAGGACCCCGCTGCCACAGGAGGGTAGGACAAAAGATGGCATGCAAGTTCTTTTCCATAAGCACATATGACTATATTCGAAATACATGCCTACATTACATTGATGAACTGGAGCTAGTTCTGTGTCACCCTATGTAATAACTATTACATGAGGAATCGCATCCGACATAATTATCCATCACCTATCCAATGCCTACGAGCTTTTCACATATTGTTCTTTGCTTAGTTACTTTGTCGTTGCCACTGTTACCATTACTACAAAACTGCTACTGTTACTTTTGCTATCGTTACCGTTACTGCCATACTACTTTGCTACTAAATACTTTGATGCAGATACTAAGTTATCCAGGTGTGGTTGAATTGACAACTCAACTGCTAATACTTGAGAATATTCTTTGGCTCCCCTTGTGTCGAATCAATAAATTTGGGTTGAATACTCTACCCTCAAAAACTGTTGCGATCCCCTATACTTCCGGGTTATCAAGACTATTTTCTAGCACCGTTGCCAGGGAGCATAGCTCTATTCTTTGAGTCACTTGGGATTTATATATGTTGATCACTATGAAGAACTTGAAAGATCAAAGAACTAAGATTTATCCCTCAACTACGAGGGGAGGTAAGGAACTGCCATCTAGCCCTGCACTTGATTCTCCTCCTGTTATGAGTAAACTTGCGACACCTAAACCTGTTTCTGCTATTAATTCTGATATGTCGCATGTTATAGATGATGCCACTTCTGCTATGCATGACACTTGTGATGAAACCACTTCTATGCTTGATACTACTATGCCATTAGGTGAATTTCTTGATGAACAACTTGCTAGGGCTAGGGAGAATGAAATTATTGAAACTTATAATATTGATGATAGTGATGATGAAGGTTCTCCCCCTAAATATGAATTGCCTGTTGTTCCTGAGGGTTATGTTATGGATGAAGAAACTTCTAGAGATTTTCTTGCTTGCAATGATAGATCAGATCTTAAGAAATTATTAGCAAAGCTGAAACAGAAGACTCTGAATGCTAGAATGAAACATGACCCTGCTTTTGCTACTTCACCTATATTTGTTATCGATAAGGATTATGAATTCTCCGTTGATCTTGAGATAATTACTTTAATTGAATCTGATCCTTTTTATGGCACTGAATCTGAAACTGTAGTGGCACATCTTACTAAGTTGAATGATATAGCCACCTTGTTTACTAATGATGAGAAATCTCGCTATTATTATATCCTTAAAATATTTCCTTTCTCATTAAAGGGTGATGCTAAGACATGGTTTAATTCTCTTGATCGTGGTTGTGTGCGTAGTCCCTAGGATATGATTTACTACTTCTCTGCTAAATATTTCCCTGCTCATAAGAAACAAGCTGCCTTAAGGGAAATATATAATTTTGTGCAAATCGAAGAAGAGAGTCTCCCACAAGCTTGGGGGAGGCTTCTCCGATTACTTAATTCTTTGCCTGATCATCCTCTTAAGAAAAATGAAATACTTGATATCTTCTATAATGGACTAACCGATGCTTCCAAGGACCACCTGGATAGTTGTGCTGGTTGTGTTTTCAGGGAAAGGATAGTCGACCAAGCTGAATTGCTATTAAATAATATGTTGTCCAATGAAAATAATTGGACACTTCCTGAACCAATTCCTAAGCCAACTCCGAAGAAAAGAGGTGTTCTATTTCTCAGTCCTGAAGATATGCAAGAGGAAAAGAAATCTATGAAAGAGAAAGGTATTAAAGCCGAAGATGTTAAAAATTTACCTCCTGTTGAAGAAATTCATGGCCTCAATATACCACCTAGAGAAATACAAGGTCTTGATAACCCGACATAGGTAGTGAAGGTAAAGTCTCTTTATAGATATGATAAAGTTGAAATCCCGTCTACTAAGTTTGCTAGCCAATGCTTAGATGAATTTGATGATTTTATGGATAAACAAGAAAATTTCAATGATTATGTTAGTAGACAATTGAAAAATAATGCTTATATGATTGGACGCTTGAGTGATTATATGTCTAGAGTTAAGGGTGAACTTAAACTCACTAGTAAACATGTTTCTATGGTCACTACTCAAGCAGAACACGTACTTAAGGCTCAGAATGAATTGCTTGATGAACCAAATAATAAACATGATTTTGCTGTTAGAGTGGCTACTAGAACTGGTAAAATGACTCAGGAACCTTTGTATCCTGAAGGCCACCCTAAGAGAGTTGAACAAGATTCTCAGAGAAATAATTTAGATGCTCCTAGTCCTTCTAATAAGAAGGAAAAGAAAAATGATAGAACTTTGCATGCTTCTAGTGAACCTATTGTAGAAACACCTAAGAATCCTAATGATATTTCTATCTCTGATGCTGAAACACAATCTGGAGATGAACATGAACCTAATGATAATGCTAATAATGATGTCCATGTAGATGCTCAACCTAGCAATAACAACGATATAGAAATTAAACCTACTATTGATCTTGATAACCCACGATCAAGGAATCAACGTTATGATAAGAGAGACTATGTTGCTAGGAAGCATGGTAGGGAAAGAGAACCATGGGTTCAGAAACCCATGCCTTTTCCTCCTAAACCATCCAAGAAAAAGGATGATGAGGACTTTGAGTGCTTTGCTAAAATAATTAGACCTATTTTCTTACATATGCGCTTAACTGATATGCTTAAGACGAACCCTTATGCTAAATACATGAAATACATCATTACAAATAAAAGAAAAATACCTGAAGCCGAAATCTCCACCATGCTTTCCAACTATACCTTTAAGGGTGGAATACCTAAGAAACTTGGTGATCCTGGAGTACCCACTATACCATGCTCCATTAAAAGAAATTATGTTAAAACTGCTTTATGTGATCTAGGAGCCGGTGTCAGTGTTATGCCTCTTTCCTTATACCGTAGACTTGAGTTAAGTAAGTTGACACCTACTGAGATATATTTTCAAATGGCCGATAAATCAACTGCTATACCTGTCGGTATTTGTGAGGACGTACATGTTGTTGTTGGGAATGTCACTATCGTAACAGACTTTGTCATTCTTGGTATTCCTGAGGACGACAATATGTCGATTATCCTTGGAAGACCCTTTTTAAATACTGCAGGTGCTGTTATTGATTGCAACAAAGGCAATGTCACCTTTCATTTTAATGTAATGAGCATACGGTACACTTTCCGAGGAAACAACCTCAAGTTCATAGTATAAATTCTATTGGGAAAATTCCATCAATAATTATTGGAGGTTTTGAATTTCCTCTTCCTACTGCAAAGAAAAAGTATGATATTCTTCTTATTGGGGATGTTCATATCCCCGTTGAGAAAAAAATGAAGAGATTCTTCTTGACGGGCTCTTCTATCCAAGGTTCTAAGCATAAACAAGCTAAGGAGAATGAAAAGCCCAAGTATAATCTTCCTCGTGTGGCGGAAGTACGGTTGTGTGAATGGCCTTGTGATGATTTCTTGAGAGCAGCCGAGATATATGATGATTTCTATTCTTTGGTTGATAATGCGGGCCTCACCGACTTCCTCCACAACTAGCTTGAACAGTACCTCTTACTCACCAATACTTTCATGCAAAATTTCTACTTTTATCCTAAGAAATCACCTCCTTTAGTAGATTTTAAATTATATGATGTTGATAGGGAGATGTCACTATATGAATTTTGCATAGTTTGCAAGATACCCTTTGGGGGTAGCTTAGAGGAACCACATCATAAAGATGTGGAAGGATTTATTGACACTATTACTGTAGGGGAAACGAGGAAGGTTTTCGATGCACGAATAACTAGCATACATTCTCCTATTTTACGCTACTTTGCAATATTTGCTAGTCGATGCTTAATTGGTCACGGAAACTGTGGAAACCTTAGTGTTCCTAGTATTATCATTTTGTTCCATGCTTTATTTCGTGATAACTCTTTTAATATGGGCGCTATTATTGCTAGACGATTAAGCATGAACCGTACTAAGGGCCCCATTTTTGGAGGTATCTATGCTTCACGCCTCGCTAAACATTTCAGGATACCCATTAGGCATTTTGTGGAAGAAGTAAAACTGCTGCCCCCTACTTTTCTAGATTACAAGAGCATGGTAACACATGAGTTTATTGTTACAAATGATGAGAATATGCTTAAATATAATTTGAGATTTCATAAGAAACATAGTGAAACTATTATCCTGCCTGCACCCTCTTTGTTTGATTTATCTTGAGGCATGTTTCTCATCTTACCGGAGGCCGTTCATGCTTACCGAAGCCAGACATCAGCCCCAGAGCTTGAGCCGGAACCACAACTTGATCCTTATCGACCATCCTTTTATCAGTGGAATCCGGAGGAGTTTGCGAGCCAGTGGTACCCAGATGATGTACCTTAGTACACTGGAGGGAGTAGCTCTGATCCATGGCCATAGACCAACTTAGGCCAAAAGCCTAAGCTTTGGGGAGTACGTATTCCTCACCGACTTTACATTCATGTTCACACACTCATTCTAGTGTCGGTGCTCATACTCTTTCATTGTACTATCCATGCTAGTGTAATTTCTTTTTCTAGCTTTCTTCTTGTGTGTTAGATAAACCTTAAGAAAAACCAAAAAAAATAGTTAGTTTAATTTCCATGCATGTAGTAGTAATAATTAAAAGAAAAACACAAAAAGATTTGTCGTTCTTCTTTTTGCTTGTTGGGAGTTTTTGCGTGTAAATAGTTTTATTTCTTTTCTTTCCTTTGGGGGTCGAGAGGAGAAGACTTAATGAAAAGGTCTAAGTGGCTCTCATATGCATAGTTGATTTGCTTTAACCAAGAGCCCATATTACTTTATCTTCTCTCTTGAAATGAATGCTTGCAGATTCCAGCTTAGTCCAATGCACGTGCACTATTATTATTGTCCACACCGTTCGGTCGTGCAAGTGAAAGGCAATGATGATGATATATGATGAAATGATTGGGATAAGAGGAGCTGGTATGAACTCGACCTCTCTTGTTTTTGTAAACATGATTAGCTAATCGTTCCTCATTCAGCCTATTATGAGTAAACATGTTTACAATGACAATTAGATATTATAGTTACTTATGCCATGCTTAATTAGCTAGGAGCTTATAATTGTTTACCTTGCGTGCCAACATGTTATTAAAATGGTTGTGATGTGGTATGATAGGGTGGTATCCTCCTTTGAATGAATTGAGTGACTCGACTTGGCACATGTTCACGCATGTAGTTGAAACAGAATCAACATAGCCTTCACGATATTTTTGTTCATGGTGGATTATATCCTATTCATGCTTGCACTTAGTGTCTATTAATTTTAATGCATGTTCATGACTGTTGTCGCTCTCTCAGTTGGTCGCTTCCCAGTCTTTTTGTAGCCTTCACTTGTACTAAGCGGGAATACTGCTTGTGCATCCAAACTCCATAAACCCCAAAGTTATTCCATATGAGTCCACCATACATTCCTATATGCAGTATCTACCTGCCGTTCCAAGTAAATTTGTATGTGCCAAACTCCAAACCTTCAAATGAAATTCTGTTTTGTATGCTCGAACAGCTCATGTATCAACTAGGGTTGTCTATATCTTCCATGCTAGGCGGGTTATTGTCAATAGGAGTGGACTCCGCTCCTCATTCACAAGAAAATGGCTGGTCACCGAGATGCCCAGTCCCATTCTCAAATCAAATCAAAATAATTAAACAAAACTCCCCCAGGATTGTTCTTAGTTGGAGGCACCCGTTGTTTCGGGCAAGCCATGGATAGATGCTTGTTGGTGGAGGGGGAGTATAAAACTTTACCATTCTGTTTGGGAACCGCCTATAATGTGTGTAGCATGGAAGATATCGAGATCTCATAGTTGTTATGTTGACAGTGAAAGTATACCGCTCAAGATGTTATTATCTCTGTTTTTAAAATCGAGCTCTGGCACCTCTACAAATCCCCGCTTCCCTCTGTGAAGGGTCTATCTATTTACTTTAATGTTGAGTCATCACCCTCTTATTAAAAAGCACCTGCTGGAGAGCACCGTTATCATTTGCATGCATTACTATTAGTCTATATTTGGTATGACTATGACTAGATCTCTTTTACCATGAATTACAATGTTTAGTCAGTCCATGATCTTTAAAGGTGCTCTGCATTTATGTTTTGTGGTCTTAGAAAGGGCTAGTGAGATACCATCTTGTTATATCATATTATGATTGTTTTGAGAAAGTGTTGTCATCCGAGTTTTATTATTATTGCTCGCTAGTTGATTATGCCATTGATATGAATAAACATGAGACCTAAGTGTTATTGTGAATATGGTTAGTTCATAATCTTTGCTGAAAACTTGAATGCTAGCTTTACATATTTACAACAACAAGAGCAAACAAAGTTTGTAAAAGTTTTTCTTTATCACTTTCAGTTTATAAACTGAATTGCTTGAGGACAAGCAAAGGTTTAAGCTTGGGGGAGTTGATACGTCTCCGTCGTATCTACTTTTCCAAACACTTTTGCCCTTGTTTTGGACTCTAACTTGCATAATTTGAATGGAACTAACCCGGACTGACGCTCTTTTCAACAGAACTGCCATGGTGTTATTTTTGTGCAGAAATAAAAGTTCTCGGAATGACCTGCAAATCCACGGAGCAACTTTCCAAAATTAATAAAAAATACTGGCGAAAGAATTAGCGTCAGGGGGCCCACACCCTGGTCACGAGGGTGGGGGGGGCGCCCCCTGCCTCGTGGGTCCCCTGGACGTCCACCGACCTCAACTCCAACTCCATATATTTGCTTTTGTGGAGAAAAAAAATAAAAGAAGAAGGATACATCGCGTTTTAAGATACAGAGCCGCCGACAAGCCCTAAAACCTCTCAGGAGGGCTGATCTGGAGTCCGTTCGGGGCTCCGGAGAGGGGAATCCGTTGCCATCATCATCATCATCAACCATCCTCCATCACCAATTTCATGTTGCTCATCGACGTGCATGAGTAATTCCATCGTAGGCTTGCTGGACGGTGATGGGTTGGATGAGATTTACCATGTAATTAAGTTAGTTTTGTTAGGGTTTGATCCCTAGTATCCACTATGTTCTGAGATTGATGTTGCTATGACTTTGCTATGCTTAATGCTTGTCACAAGGGCCCGAGTGCCATGATTTCAGATCTGAACCCATTATGTTTTTATGAATATATGTGAGTTCTTGATCATATCTTGCAAGTCTATAGTCACCTATTATGTGTTATGATCCGTTAACCCCGAAGTGACAATAATCGGGATACTTACCGGTGATGACCGTAGTTTGAGGAGTTCATGTATTCACTAAGTGTCAATGCTTTGGTCCGGTTCTCTATTAAAAGGAGGCCTTAATATCCCTTAGTTTCTTTTAGGACCCCGCTGCCACGGGAGGGTAGGACAAAAGATGGCATGCAAGTTCTTTTCCATAAGCACGTATGACTATATTCGGAATACATGCCTACATTACATTGATGAACTGGAGCTAGTTCTGTGTCACCCTATGTTATAACTATCACATGAGGAATCACATCCGACATAATTATCCATCACCTATCCAATGCCTACGAGCTTTTCACATATTGTTCTTTGCTTAGTTACTTTGCCGTTGCCACTGTTACCATTACTACAAAACTGCTACTGTTACTTTTGTTATTGTTACCGTTACTGCCATACTAGTTTGCTACTAAATACTTTGCTGCAGATACTAAGTTATCCAGGTGTGGTTGAATTGACAACTCAACTGCTAATACTTGAGAATATTCTTTGGCTCCCCTTGTGTCGAATCAATAAATTTGGGTTGAATACTCTACCCTCAAAAAATGTTGCGATCCGCTATACTTGCGGGTTATCACATCGCAATGGTGTAAACGCTTAGGAACTCGAACGGGTGGGTCTTGCCGTCGTACTTCTCCGAGACCTCTGGTTTGAACACAAGGGTGTTGGGCCACTGGAACTGTTGTAGCTCATGGGTGAACGCTAGACAAGTTATTGCATAGGGAAAGTCACCAACGTCCCCCGTCGCACGCTTGCACGAAGTAGGCCCAGCGCGCCTATCAGATTGGTGACGTGCATCTCGTCGCCGCTCGATAGTGGTCCAGGCATCTTCCTTGAGGCGCTCTTGAAGAACTTGACGTTGGTCACGACGCGCCTGTGGGTCTGATGATGTCGTGGATACGTTATCACGGGCGTCAACCCAACAGGCCGGTCGTGGTGGGGGGGTGGAGTGCACCGTGGTCGCGGTGCCTCCAACCCTTACACTATCCATATGCGCCGGCTCGTCAGCCCGGCGCCGCGAGGGACTTGCTTCTCGATGGCCATCCTTGTTGGCATGGCCAATAAGGCTTTGGATGGCAGCCCTCCACTCTTCTTGCTTCTCCACGGCAGGAAGAAAGTCGAGGAGTAGCTTCGCTCGTGACAGCGCTTCTGCTCGCGTGGCTGGCAGTGATAAGCGCAAGGAATGGGAGGAACTTAGACTTCTAACTATGTTAGAAGGAGTCCCATCACGATTCCACGGCCGCGTGCCCTTTTCGCCAACATCATGGCGTGCATGTCGGCCATGCGCGTCTTGAGAGTGACACTGAGGGCTCTTGTTGTGGCTACGCCTGGGGTCCTCAGCATCATAGCGCTGTTCATCACGCACGGGCTGAGAGGACCGCGGCATGTGCGTTGGCGGCGTCACCTTCCTGCCCCTGGAGGTCCTCGCGCCACCAGCAGGTAGAGCAACTCCATCCTTGGGCGCGGCGGCGTGCGGACCACCGTCACCGCTGCGGAGGACGCCACTCGCCTGGCTTCTCATATTTGGATGATGTGAACGACCTCGATCTCCTCCACTACTAGCACCCGCCAGCTCGCCCGTCTGCATGGGCATGGTCGAAGCGGCTTCGGACGGGCCAATCACCGCGATCGTCTTCTTCTTCGGCGCCATGTCGATGAAGAAACTATTGCGTTAGCTAGTAGACCAGATTCTCACAACTAAATCCCCCTACCTGGCGTGCCAAAGATGTCGGGGAAAACGAACACATATGGGGTCACAAGGATCCCTTGTACGTTTGGTAGGGGATTAGTTGCACGAAGAGCGGGTCTAGCAGTTAGCACGCACAGGATTTTTACCCAGGTTCGGGCCGCAAGGATGCATAATACCCTAGTCCTGCTTGTCTGGATATATGTGTTCTTGAGCTTTTGAACTAGCTATGGTACGGGCTTTGTCCAAAAGTCCGAATCCTCTCTCTCTATATGCCTTGGGCCACCTTTTATACGTAAAGGGGTTGCCACAGTGTCACACAGGAGGTGGAAAGCTACAGTGGTTGAGCTTATCGCTCGGTCAACATAGGACAAACGCATTTAATGCGCTGCTTATGTGTCCTCCTACTTTTTTGGGGATGGTAGCAGGAGCCATCTCGTCCGTTGCCGCCTCCCCTCGCTTCAACACGCGTCCATGTTGACGAGGCATGCAATGCCATGCTGGCTAACCAGCTGATGTGTTGGCGCAATCGTAGAGCCCCCATGAAGATCTACATGCCGTCACGCAGGCGTCTGCTTAGTTGGCACACCGATCATTGCACTGGAGTGGTGGTGAGGTGGCGAACCCTTGCCGGGCGCGGCGCCAGACGCAGCCCATTGATCATCCCCGACAAGGCTTGTCGGGGGCTTTGGTGTCGTCCCCGGCAAGGGTCTTGCCGGGGGTCTTCATCTTTTGGTCCCACATCGGCATGTGGGCTATCCATCTTTATGAGGATCTGCATGCTACCAAGCATGCGTTCCTAAATCTTGGTTTTGACGTTGTCGATGGTGTCAGAGCCCTCAGCCCCAAGGGTGATGGGCTTGCTGGTGCTACGCAGATCGCCCCGGCAAGAGTGTTGCCGGGGGAGTCCAGGCTCGCCCTCTGCTCCTTGTGCTTCGAGTAGTAGTCTTCGGATTTTGTCTTCCTCTGCCTTGCCAAGCCCTCCTCTAGTGCGACTGCGACCGTCCGTGCACCAGTAAGTGCTACAGAAGTACCCATACTTTTGTACACCGACAGGATCATCTTATAATGCTACCGCCGTACTAAGCAAAATAAGATGCATAAAAGATAAACTTCACGTGCAATCAAAATATGTGACATGATATGGCCATCATCGTCTTGTGCTCATGATCTCCATCACCGAAGCATCATCATGATCTCCATCGTTACCGGCGCGACACCTTGATCTCCATCGTAGCATCATTGTCCTCTCGTCAACTATTGCTACTATGACTATCGCTACCGCTTAGTGATAAAGTAAAGCAATTACATGGAGATTGCATTACATACAATAAAGCGACAACCATACGGCTCCTGCCAGTTGCCGATAACTCTGTTACAAAACATGATCATCGCATACAACAATTTATATCACATCATGTCTTGACCATATCACATCACAACAAGCCCTGCAAAAACAAGTTAGACGTCCTCTACTTTGTTGTTGCAAGTTTTACGTGGCTGCTACGAGCTTCTAGCAAGAACCGTTCTTACCTACGCATCAAAACCACAACATTTTTTTGTCAAGTGCGATGTTTTAACCTTCAACAAGAACCAGCCGTAGTCAAACTCGATTCAACTAAAGTTGGAGAAACAGACACCCGCCAGCCACCTATGTGCAAAAGCACGTCAGTAGAACCAGTCTCATGAACGCAGTCATGTAATGTCGGTCCAGGGCGCTTCATCCAACAATACCGCCAAATCAAAGCAAGACATTGGTGGTAAGTAGTATGACTATTATCGCCCACAACTCTTTGTGTTCTACTCGTGCAGAAAACATCTACGCATAGACCTGGCTCGGATGCCACTGTTGGGGAACGCGGTAATTTCAAAAAAAAATCCTACGATCACGCAAGATCTATCTAGGAGATGCATAGCAACGAGAGGGGAGAGTGTGTGCACGTACCCTCATAGACTGAAAGTGGAAGCGTTTAGTTAACGCGGTTGATGTAGTCGAACGTCTTCACGATCCAACCGATCCAAGTACTGAACATACGGCACTTTCGCGTTCAGCACACGTTCAGCTCGATGAAGTCCCTCGTGCTCTTCATTGAGTTGAAGACGAGGGTGAGTTCCGTCAGCACGATGGCATGGTGACGGTGATGATGAGGCTACCGGCGCAGGGCTTCGCCTAAGCACTACGGCGATATGATCGAGGTGTGTAACTGCGGAGGAGGGCACTGCAGACGGTTAAGAGAAACTTGTGTCTCCTAGGGTGCCCCCTGCCCCCATATATAAAGGAGGGAGGGGGAGGCCGGCCGGCCCTATGGCACGCCCCAAGAGTAGGAGTCCTACTAGGACTTCCTAGTCCTAGTAGGATTCCTCACCAAGGAAGAAGGGGGAGGAAGGAGAGGGAGAGGGAGTAGGAAAGGGGGGGCGCCCCCCTTCCCCTAGTCCAATTCGGACCCAAGGGGGGGATACCTGCCCTGGCTGCCCTCCTCTCTCTCCACTAAGGCCCATGGTGGCCCATTAGATCCCCGGGGGGTTCCGGTAACCCCTTCCGGCACTCTGTTTTTACCCGAAATCACCCGGAACACTTCCGGTGTCCGAATAACATGGTCCAATATATCAATCTTTATGTCTCGATCATTTCGATACTCCTCGTCACGTCCATGATCTCATCCGGGATTCCGAACAAACTTCGGTCATCAAAAACACATAACTCATAATACATATCGTCATTGAACGTTAAGCATGCGAACCCTACGGGTTCGAGAACTATGTAGACATGATCGATACACATCTCCGATCAATAACCAATAGTGGAACCTAGATGCTCATATTGGCTCCTACATATTCTACGAAGATCTTTATCGGTCAAACCGCATAACAACATACGTCGTTCCCTTTGTCATCGGTATGTTACTTTCTCGAGATTTGATCGTTGGTATCATGATACCTAGTTCAATCTCGTTACCGGCAAGTCTCTTTACTTGTTTTGTAATGATTCATCTTGCAACTAACTCATTAGTCACATTGCTTGCAAGGCTTATAGTGATGAGCATTACCGAGAGGGCCTAGAGATACCTCTCCGAAACACGGAGTGACAAATTCTAATCTCGATCTATGCCAACCCAACAAACACCTTCGGAGACACCTGTAGAGCATCTTTATAATCACCCATTTACGTTGTGTCGTTTGATAGCACACAAGGTGTTCCTCCGGTATTCGGGAGTTGCATAATCTCATAGTCTGAGGAACATGTATAAGTCATGAAGAAAACATTAGCAATGAAATTGTAACGATCATAATGCTAAGCTAACAGATGGGTCATGTCCATCACATCATTCTCCTAATGATGTGATCCCGTTTATCAAACTGGCAGAGTGACCCTCTCGATGCGTGGGCTAGAAATTTGGAAAATTCATAACTAGGACATACTATTTGTTTTGTGTAGTGAATAACTGAGACCAAATTGTGAATATAAAATCTTGTTGTTTGTAGTTACAATGAAATTGCGAGGTGTCGTCTATAGTGTGTTGAAAGTATGGTTCATATTATGGGTTTTGTAATACTATAGCCATTGTGAATATCAATAAAATGGCATAGTCCATAATTTGTGGAATAATGATTGTTAAGAACACCATATTAGTGAATAGTTGTATGTGTCATTCATGTAGAATACTACATGCCTTCAAAGAATTCAGCTTTACATATCGAGGTAGCTGATATTTCCATGGTACAAATATTAGAGCAACACTGTGGAGTGATGACTCAAATTAGAGTCCATATTTTCTACTTGGCATTGGATGTGAAAATATGGATATCAATGTGGACCAAACTATTAATAAAATAGGGCCAACCAAAGAAGTGAGTGTAGTTTACTTGGTTAAGGATATGAATGTACAACCTAGGAACCCTAGTTGAAGTCTTCTTCGATTTTGTTTATACATACTGTGAAGATGTATGGGTTGGCACTATAATAAGGTGAACTGGATAATAGTAGATACAATTCTGAAGAGTTGTGGTTCATCTGGTCTACAAAATTAGTTTCTTTGTGTTTGCTTTACTGTGGGATGCCTAGTATGATTTTATTTTTCTATCTCATCACGTGCGTTTATTATTTAGAATAAATATCACATGTTAAGAATATATATGATGACATAACGTAAGATGAGAATGTCACCGTGAAAAAAAATATGAATGTTCATCTAGGTGCTTATAGAGCATCTAGATATTTATGTAATAATTTAAATAAAATTACAAAAGGAATTGATTAAAATACAAAAGAATCCGTATATTAGAAAAAAGGTTCAAAACTTCATCAGCCACTGAATTGGGTCGATTTGTCTTGAACTCCATGTTCACTTTTTGGCAAAATAAAAATGATATTTTTATTTGTCTCGGTCTTTTTCTCTTTTCCTCACTCGTTCAAAAATGAATCACGTTCTAGAAATCGAATTACCAATATATATGTCTGATCATTAGTTTTGTATATGAATTTATTGTCAAAAAGTAAATTTCTCCTAAGTGTGTTGTTTTTTCTTAAAACATAATCTTATAATCTTGGTCTGACAGTTTTTAATAAAATGTTAATGAATAGAAAATTATTCAAAGACACATGTTCATTGTTATTATCTAATCTGCAACATCTACAATACCTAATAGATAAAAATATGAAGCTACTTTTCATGGTGGATCAAATGATATTAATTTTTTATTGTGGATATTGATATATCTTTCTAAAAACTCGGTTAAGCATGCACTCGTTTGACTTCTGAAAAATTAATACACCTTATATAAAGGAACAGAGAGAGTATGTAGGAACGCACTTACAGATTTAGTATTGCCTTTATCTATTTCCTTTCACTCTCTCATTAATCCACGGTTGTTCAACCTGCACATCCTATGTCCTTTGTCACATGTATTTTTTTGTATTATATGACAGAATCAGCGCGCTTGCTTGGAGAACATATTTTCAACATTTATTTTCATAGTACGTTGCTGAACACTACGGTTATATTTGTGTAACTTTGGTATCATTATGTTCTTGGTTTGCCTAACTAAGTACTAACAGGGTTGTATGTTTCTCGGCCACGCTCGATGGAAGTAGCTGCCATGCCAATGTGTAAGTTTTTCTTGCCGAAGCACTGTTCTCATGCAAAAAATAGTATTGTACATATCTTGTCCAATTTGTCTTTGACCACTAAAGAATGTAGTTTTTTTCCAGGATTACGTGCTATTTTCTTTTGAAAGATGCTTTTTTAAACACATGTACGTCTATATTTGTCACGATAAATCATCCCAGACCCACCCATGCATGTTAATAAGAACGTAGGGATATTATTTATAAGTATAGCGCTGTTCCATGCAGAAAAAAAAGTATGACGCTTTTTTTGTCTTCTCCCAAAGATGCAAGCTATTTATCTTCTCCCAGGGATCCGCTGTCGCTACCGCTCCTTATTATATTTTTCTGACAGGCCCCTTTTTTACGTATTAGAGATGTCTTTTGATCTGCTGATTTTTTTTAAGTTACCTGCCGCTGAACGTACAACGGCTGGCCCTTTTTTTACGTGATTAGAGAGTTGTTTTGATCTGCTGATTTTTTTTCTTTTGAAGTTACCTGCCGTTGATCTTTTATATGACATGACAGAATTAGGAGATCTTTTTTTTAACTGTTAAGATCTATTTTGATATGCTAAAATTAAGAGTTCTGATTCTAAAAAAAAAAGAGTTCGAGTCCATGACATTTTAGATCTATAAACATGGTGTGGGTCCACAATCATTTATGAAGATCTAAGGGTCATCTTTTGCTACTAATAGAGGGTCCACCAGATCAACGACCGGATATTTCTAATTTTTGTGGTAATTTCTAACATATTTATCTTTTTCTGGTTAACCCATCAAGTACTTTTTATATATAATAGATGACAACACATGTCTATGATTAGGAAACGTAACCATCTTTGATTACTGAGCTAGTCAAGTAGAGGCTTACTAGGGACACTATGTTTTGTCTATGCATTCACACATGTACTAAGTTCTCGGTTAATACAATTCTACCCTGAATAATAAACATTTATTATGAAATAATGAAATAAATAATAAATTTATTATTTCCCCTATGGCATATTTCCTTCATATGTGTATCCAGGTTCTGTTATTGGTTATCGACCGAAGAGGTGTCTCGGTCATGTCTACATAGTTCTCGAACCCATAGGGTCCGCACGCTTAACGTTCATTGATGATATAGTGTTATATGAGGTATATGATTTGGTGACCGAATGTTGTTCGGAGTCCCTGATGAGATCACGAACATGACGAGGAGTCTCAAAATGGTCGAGAGTTAAAGATTCATATATAGGACGATGGTATTCGGACACCGGAATAGTTTCGGAGTGCACCGGGTAATCATCGGGTCACCGGAAGGGGTTCCGGACACCCCCCGGGGGGGAGGGTAATGAGCCAATTGGGCCATTAGAGGGAGCACACCAGTCCACAAGGGGCTAGCGCACCCCCTATGGCAGCCGCCTAAGTGGGGGAAAGGAAAGGGGGGATTCGGCCTCCCCCCTCCTTCCCTCTTCCCCATTTCCTTCTCCCCTCCGGCAAATATGGTAAGGGGGCGCCACTTGGGAAGGACCTGATGTCTACTATGCAACTGTATTCTTGTAGACTCATGTTGGGCCTCCAAGCGCAAGGTTTTGTAGGACAGTAGTAATTTTCCCTCGAGCGGATGACCTAAGGTTTATCAATCCGTGGGAGACGTAGGATGAAGATAATCTCTCTCAAGCAACCCTGCAATCAAATACACGAAATCTCTTGTGTCCCCAACACACCCAATACAATGGAAAATTGTATAGGTGCACTAGTTCGGCGAAGAGATGGTGATAAAAGTGTAGTATGGATAGTAGATATGAGTTTTACAGTGCGAACAATAAAAAACGGCAAGGTAGTAAATAGTAAAACGGAGCACAAATGGTATTGCAATGATGGAAAATGAGGCCTAGGGTGCATAATTTCACTAGTGCAATCTCTCAACAATGCTAACATAGTTGGATCATATGATTGTCCCTCAAATTGAAATTAAAAATCACTCCCAAGTTCCTATTAGCGGAGAACAAAAGATAGAAATTGTTTGTAGGGTACGAAACCACCTCAAAGCTATTCTTGCCAATCAATCTAGCTAAGAGTTCGTACTAAAATAACACCATATGACACACATCAACCAACTCTAATGTCACCCTAGATACTCCAATGTCACCACAAGTATCCGTGAGTTAATTCTACGATATGCACGAAACAACTTCATGATCATAATATTCAATCCACACAAAGAACTACAAGGAGACCCCCAAAGTTTCTATCGGAGAAAAGATAATAAAAAAGTTCATCAACCCCTATGCACAGATTACCCCAATGCCACCGTGGGAATCCGCAAGTTGAGTGCCATAACATACGTCAAGTGAATCAATATGATACCCCATTGTCACCTCAAATATTAATACCGCAAGACATCCATCATGTGTTCTCAAATCTAAACATTCAATCCGACATGACAAAACTTCAAAGGGTAAAGATTCAATTCATCACAACAAGAGTAGAGAGAGGAGAAACATCATATGATCCATCTATGTTAACAAAGCCCATGATATATCAAGATCGTGACATCTCGAGATCACGCGAGAGAGAGAGAGAGAGAGAGATTAAACACATAGCTACTGGTACAAACCCTCAGCCCCGAGGGTGGACTACTCCCTCCTCATCATGGTGGCCACCGGGATGATGAAGATGGCCACCGGTGATGATCTCCCCGTCTGGCAGGGTGCCGGAATAGGCTCCCGATTGGTTTTCAGTGGCTACAGAGGCTTGCGGCGGCGGAACTTATGATCTAGGTTCTCCTCGAGGGTTTTTGGAATATTTGAGAATTTATAGGGCGAAGAGGGGGTGCAGGAGGCCACCAAGGTGAGCACAACCCATCGGGGCGCGCCTGGGGGGCCAGGCGCACCCTGGTGGGTTGTGCCCCCCTCAAGGCACCCCCCAGGGGCTGCTCTGGCCCATTGGTAGTCTTATGGTCCATAAAAAATTCACAAAAAGTTTTGCGGTGTTTGGACCTCCGTTTGATATTGATTTCCTGCGATGTAAAAAACTAGCAAAAACAGCAACTGGCACTGGGCACTGGGTCAATAGGTTAGTCCAAAAAAATGATATAAAGTTGCTATAAAATGATTGTAAAATGTCCAAGAATGATAATATAACAACATGAGTACTTCATAAATTATAGATACATTGGAGATGTATCAGCATCCCCAACTACTTGTCCTCGAGTAGGTAAATGATAAAAGAAATAATATATGAAGTTTGAAGGCTAGCAAAGTGCATAAGTTTGATCAATGATAATTTCAATCACTTTTCCTAGCATCATAACAACAATTCTTTCTTATAAAACTTCTCATGTTTAAAGTAGCAACCAATTCACATGTTAAGGTTCAAAAGATGAATTCTCTTGAAACTCAACAACCTATGTTCTCAGTCACCAAGCAATTGCAATTCAACTTATTCAACAAAGTCTAAGTAAGAGCCCCACATACTCAACCATCATATAGTCTTCTATGATTGCTAACACTCACATCATACACATGAGCAAAACGTTTCAACCGGACAAATAGAAAGATAGGGGCTTATCATTTCGCCTCCCAACATATTCACCTTAGGGGTGATGCCAACAATAATAACTCATGCTACCCATATTCAACTGGACATATGTGCCTAGATCTTTCCTCACGACATGATGCTTGCCAAAAGACAAAAATAAAAAGGAGTAGAAATAAAAACTTTGACTCTTTGCATAAAAGTAAATATTGAAAAGTAAAAGATAGGCCCTTCATAGAGGGAAGCAAAGGTTGCCATGCACTTATTTGTTTGTATGATCAACCCCTTAGTGCAAAAGAACGTCATGTTATATTGCCCCTTATGATAGCAACCTTTATTATGCAGTCTGTCACTTTTATTCTTTGCCATCACAAGTCTGTACAACGCTCAATTTTCTCTTACACTAAATGATCTAACACTTTTAGAAGCAATTTTTATTGCCTTATTGCACCAATGGCAACTTACTTGAGGGATCTTGCTCAATCCTTAGGTAGGTATGGTGGACTCTTGAAGATAAGATTTGGGTTTGAGGGTTTTTTGGATGCACAAGTAGTATCTCTACTTGGTGCGGAATTTTTAGCTAGCAAAGATGGGGGGCAAGCACCACATGTTGAAGGATCTATGACAATATAACTTCTATGTGAATATGAACAAACATAAATCATTACGTTGTCTTCCTTGTCCAACGTCAACAATTTTGGCATATAATATTTTGATGGGGGCTCACAATCGCAAAAGATTTCCAGGATAGTGTATTTGCATGTGAAAGTTCTCTTCCTTCTACTAATCATTCATGAATTGCTTGTATCACCAATATTGTGATTGTCAAGCTTCAAAAGATTTCACTTTCTAAACCCAATGTGAAGCTACCACTAGGCATGATATGAACATGTAATTTCAACTTCTATTCAATTCATTCAATGATTTACTCATAGGATATAAGTGAAGCACGAGAGCAAATGACAAACTACTCCAAAAAGATATAAGTGAAGATCAAGCGAGTAGTTAAGTAAAGGGGTAGCTAATTGAGGACTCTCTCTTATTTTAAAACTTCCAGATATTATTATTTTATTAAAACAACAAGCAAAACAAAATAAAATGACATTTCAAGAATAGCACACATCATGTGAAGAAGCAAAAACTTAGGCTCAACCGATACTAACTGATAATTGTTGAAGAAGAAAGGTGGGATGCCTACCAAGACATCCCCAAGCTTGGATGCTTGAGACTTCTTGAAATATTAGCTTTAGATGCCTTGGGCATCCCCAAGCTTGAGATTTTGTGTCTCCTTAATTCCTTTTATATCACGGTTTCCCTAAATCTCAAAAACTTCATCCACACAAAACTAAGCGAGAACTCGTGAGATAAGTTAGTATAAATCAATGCAAAACTTATCATTCTCTACTGTAGAAAATCACTAAAAATATTATTTAACATTGCATACTTAATGCATATGCATATTTAATACTCCTATCCTCAAATAGAATCATTAAACAAGCACATATGCCAACAATGCAACCATAACAGCAATCTTCCAAAATAGTACAGTCTGTAAAGAGTGCAATATTCATCATACTTCGCAAACTACAACAATTATGAAAATTTACCACACTGTAGAAAATTTATCAGAGCTTACTGTGCAAAAAGTTTCAACATTTTATCATATTCTAACTTTTCTCGGGAAATTTTGCAAAATCGATAAACTTTCTGTTTTGAAACAGCAACTCATATACTTGCAAATTAAGCATGGTAAAGGCTATCCTTGCCACTTTTATTGGAAAGAAAGATGCAAAACATTATTAGAAATAATAGCAAGCAAATCCTAACAAAATAAAATGATGCTCCAAGGAAAACACATATCATGTGACGAATGAAAACATAGCTCCAAGTGAGGTTACCGATAATGTTGGAGACAAAAGAGGGGATGCCTTCCGGGGCATCCCCAAGCTTAGTTGCATGGATCTTCCTTGGATATTAACTTGGGGTGCCTTGGGCATCCCCAAGCTTAGGGTCTTATCGCTCCTTATTCTCTTCATATCAACATCTCACCCAAAACTTGAAAACTTCAATCACACAAAACTTAACGGAACTTCGTGAGATAGGTTAGTATGATAAAGAGAAACCATTTCACTTTGGTACTGTCAAAGACAAGATTAATTATTGTTTCCACACAATTACTATTGTATCATATCATTTCCACAATTTATATTGAGCAATATAAGCCATAGAAACTAGGAAACAAGCAAACTATGCATTGTAAACAGAATCTATCAAAAACAAAACAGTCTGAAGTAATCTATACTCCAACCATACTTCTACTTCTCCAAAAATTCTGAAAAATTAGGACAACATAGGGAATTTGTATATATATCACCTATAAAAAATTCAGGTCAAAATCACGTTCCAGTGAATTTAGAAATTCCTGGACTGGGTGCAAAAGTTTCTGTTTTTGCATAGAATCAAGTCAACTGTCATCCACACTATCCCAAAGGATTTACTTGGCACTTTATTGAAACAAAAGCTATAAAACATGATTAATACAGTAGCCTAATCATGTGAACACACAGAAACAGTAGGTAAAAGTGTTGGGTTGTCTCCCAACAAGCGCTTTTCTTTGATGCCTTTTAGCTAGGCATGATGAATTCAGTGATGCTCGCATAAAAGATAAGGATTGAAACAAAACAAGAGCATCATGAATCATAAGTTCCTCTCTCATAATAATTTTTAGTAGCATCATGATTGGATTCATCCATATAACCATCACATAAAGCATTCTTTTCATGATCCAAAAGCATAGAAGATTTATTACTCTTTATGGCATACATGTCATCATAATAATCAACATAGATAACAACATTATTGTCATAGTCAATTGAAACCTGTTCCAAAATACTGGACGTATCACTAAATAAAGTCGTGACCTCTCCAAATCCACTTTCATCAATATTGTTATAAGATTCGACACCCTCCAAAATAGTGGGATCACTACTACCTAGAGTTAACACTCTTCCAAACCCATTTTCATCATTGTGGTCATCATAAATAGGAGGTATGCTATCATCATAATAAATTTTCTTATCGAAAGTAGAAGGAATTAAAGGATCATATTCATTATGCAAAAGCATCCCCAAGCTTAGGACAAGCATTATTTTTAGCAAATAAATCTTCAAACATTTCATACTCATCAAACATAGCATCCCCAAGCTTGTGGTTTTGCATATCATCATAATCATTCTTATCAATAGCATGCATGGCACAAATAGTACTATAGTAAACATTATTATCATATTCTTCCAAGCAAGTGCCAAAAAGATTTTCAAGATCATAAGAGACATTGTCTTCCCAATCATAATCATCACAACAAGAAGTAGGCATCACAAAATCATACTCAATATCATCATCCTCCATCAACATATTTGATTCACTTTCATGAGGCACAATGGTGATAGGAGCAATATGTAAGGGCATATTTATCCCCAAGATGTTTTGGTGATTGATGACAATGCATGTGCGGACTAATCGTGTGCGTTAAGTTCTTTCAGAGATTCATCCATTGGCACGAGATGATTACCTCCCCTCGGTGTTTTATTCAAGACGGTGTAGCTCCTTCGTTTCGTTGTTGGTGGACTAGTTTCGTAGGAGTCACCGTACTATCAAGAGGGGATCCGTTTTGGTTAGGCTAGGGTGGAATCAACACGTACACATCCTTATCACACCCAACGTTTTTCTTCCGCTTCATTGGAGCTGCCTTTTCCCCTGTGTTTGCTTTGTCCTGCCCCAGCGGTAGTACCGCGGTCCACAACGGTAGTACCGCCGAAGCACCCCTGCGGTAGTACCGCTCCCAGATCGGTAGTACCGCTCCCCAAGCGGTAGTACCGCTCCCCAAGCGGTAGTACCGCTCTCCGAGCGGTAGTACCGCTTGTGGTCTTTGGTCGTAGTACCGCAGTGGTTCTGGGCTACTGCCGCCTCGATTCGAGACCGATGTTTTTCGTGTCGGGTTTTGCAGTACTAAGTGCGGTAGTAGTGGCGGTAGTACCGCTCCAAGTGGTAGTACCGCGCCTACTCCCACGGTAGTACCGCTCTGGGGTCAGGACCCTGTCCTCCCCGTCAGCGCGGCAGTACTGCTGGGTAAGAGCGGTAGTACCGCCCTGCCCAAGCGGTAGTACCGCTCTATGCGGGGCTGTTCAGTGGGGTAACGGTTGGATTGGTTCCCCCACTATATAAAGGTGTCTTCTTCCCCAAAGTTGACCTACCTCTTTCCCCCAAAGCTCCATTGTTGCTCCAAGCTCCATTTTCGCCCGATCTCTCTCCCTAGCTAATAAAACTTGTTGATTTGCTCGGGATTGGTTGAGAAGGCCCCGATCTACACTTCCACCAAGATAAATTTGATTCCCCCCACTTATCCCTAGCGGATCTTGTTACTCTTGGGTGTTGAGCACCCTAGACGGTTGAGGTCACCTCGAAGCCATACTCCATTGTGGTGAAGCTTCGTGGTGTTGTTGGGATCCTCCAAGTGTTGTGGAGATAGCCCCAATCTTGTTTGTAAAGGTTCGGTCGCCGCCTTTAAGGGCACCAATAGTGAAATCACAGCATCTCGCATTGTGTGAGGGCGTGAGGAGATTACGGTGGCCCTAGTGGCTTCTTGGGGAGCATTGTGCCTCCACACCGCTCTAACGGAGACGTACTTCCCCTTAAAAGGAAGGAACTTTGGTATCAGAGCCTCGTCTCTTTATTAAGGACTTTGCCGTCCGAAGAGTATGGTTGACACCAACGACGGTGCGGAGGAGCACTCTGGTGTGAATCCCATCTCGTCTTCGGCCGAAGGGGGAACCTCGGTCTCACGTGAGGAATTCAATGTGGCTTTAGACACATTGAAAACCTCCATGATGGCCGAGGTTAAAAGCATGTTTTCTGAATTCCTAGAAGGACTTAAACTATCTACCTCGCCGATGAAAGTGGTGATCCCACTAACAAGGTGACGGATGCTACCTCCGACAAGGGGGAAGCTAACAGTGAAAAGAGTCCTTCTACTAGTGGTAGAAATGGCACTGGCATCTTTGCCCGTGTGGAACCCCCAGTGTATAGAGGACCGATCCCCTCTACTCATTTGAATCATGCCGGTCCTCCTCCTAAATATGTGAAACATGAAGATTTTGATTCTTGGGTTTATCGCTTCAAGCGTCATTTAAAACATGTGAATACTAACCTTTGGAGAATCATTGAAGAAGGTTTCTATCCTTATGACCCAAGCAACTTCACCCCTCGAGAAGACGTGGACAATCAATTCAATGAGAGTGCTCTCTTCATCATCCAAGATGCAATCCTTCCCGAAGATCTCCCTCATCTTCAACCTCATGTCATGGCCAAAGAAGCATGGAAATGTGTTGAGTCTCTCTATCGAGGAAGTGCTAGCATTCAACGCTCCAACTATGAAGTGGTGCAAGATGAAGCCGATGAGTTTGTAATGAAAGAAGATGAAGAACCTCGTGAGCTCTTTCGAAGAGTGACCAAACTTGCGGTTGCACTCTGAGATCATGGGAGCAAGGAAACGGATGACAATTGGATCAAGCGCAAGTTCCTCAATGCCATGATGCCCTACAACAAGGCCATGTCCTCTGTCATTCATCAAAGACCGGACTTCCACTCCATGACCTCAGGTGAAGTGTTGGATGAGTTTGTTGCAATGAGCATCTTGGACAAGACCGCCGACAATGTGGTGCTCCGTTCTCAAAGGGCAAAGAAGCCCAATCTTGCCTTGAAGGCCAAGGTTATTGTGGAAGAAGAAGAAGAAGAGGAAGATGAGGAGAGCAACCCCGAAGACACGAAGTATGATTATCATGAGCACATGGCTCTTGCCTCAAGACAATTTTGGAGTAAGAAGAATACAAGACCCAACTTCAACAAGAACAACTCAAGTGGCCTCAAGGGCAAGCAATGAGTTAGAACTTGTTTCAACTGTGGCAATGTGAGCCACTTCGTTGCGGACTGTCCTTACGAGAAGCGGGAAGACAATGGTGGCAAGTTCATCCGAAAAGACAAAGCCAAGTCCTTCCCCAACAAGAAAAACTTCACCAAGAAGACTCCTACTCGCGGGTTGGTGGTTCAAGAAGAATACCGTGAGTATGACGATGATGATGAAGATAGTGAAACAATGGTCATGGCATCCGTTGCCATTGTCACAACTCCCCGGGTGTCTCTCTTCGATTCACCTAACGAGAACATCACCGCCAAGTGCCTCATGGCTAAGGCCACCAACAAGGTAACCCCCAACATCAAAACCACCATTATTCCTAATCCTCCTTCAACAGATGACTTTGATAATGGTAAGGGGTCTAGTGAGGAGGTAAATGAATTTGAGTCCTTCGTGAGTAATCTCAAGGGCAAATCCAAGAAGCACTTCATTGCTCTCTTGGAACAACTTGGTGAAGCCAATGACATGATAGAGGCTCACGAAGAAACCATCTCTAAGATGGAAGGTCATAGTCGTGACTATGCCGATGAGATATCGGATCTATCTAATGCTCTTGAGGAAGAGTGTGGGCATCGTTTGGCTCTTGAGGAGTCACACAATGATGGCCATGCCAAACTCAAGAAAGATCTTGATCATGCTCTTGTTGTGTCTCGTGTTGTAACTTCCGAGAAGGCTAAACTTGGGGTTGATCATGTTAGACTCAAGGAGGAGTTTGATGTACTTGACAAGGCCCATAAGGTCTTGAAAGGTGCTCATGCAAACCTCAAGGAGTCTCATGCTCAACTCCAAGTTAAGCTAACCAAGGAAAAGGCCACATTTCCTCACATGGTCTTGATTGATAATGCAAATGCTACTAACCCATGTTTTGAGCATGTGTATCTCGTGGAGGAGAATGTCAAGTTGAAGGAACAACTCGAGAAAGGTCTTGTGTCATGCATACAAGGCGAGAAGAACCTAAATGACCTTTTGAGCAATCAAAAGGAAGTTGTGGGCAAGGAGGGAGTTGGGTTCTCACCCAAGTCCAAGAACAAGAAGAAGAACAAGGAGAAGAATAACAAGACCAATTGACCTCCCCCACTCAAGCAAACCTTTGTGAAGGAGGGAGAGGGTGCTCCTAAGGAGAATAATAACAATGTGAAGAGTGGTGATGCCAAAGAGCGCAAAGCCATCTCTCCCAATAAAGCCGGCAACTTTAACCCCTCTTATGTGTTGTGCCGTGCTAGTGATGGGCATGTTTATGCTAAATTTGTTGGTTCTTCTTATGAGTACATTGAATGGTCTATTTGGGTTCCTAAGACCCTTGTTACTAACATCAAAGGACCCATTACTCAATGGGTACCTAAAACCAAGCATTGATCTCTTGTAGGTGTTTGCTTCCGGTGGGGGATCATGGTTGCTCGATAGTGGAGCAACAAATCATATGACCGGGAGCAAGGACTTGGTGGTGGACGTGCACAAGATCCCATCTATTCCCACCAATGTTGAATGGGGTGATGCCTCACATTCTAAGGTATTGGGTCTTGGAAAGGTTGTCATTTCTCATGATCTAACGATTGAGAAAGTCATGCTTGTTGAGTCCCTTGCGTTCAATTTACTTTCCGTTCGTCAACTTGCACTCATGGGCTTTGCCACCTTCTTTGATATTGACACCGTGGCCCTCTTGTGGAGCAAGACTCTTAAAGTAGCCTTTGTTGGGCATGTCGAGAACAGTCTCTATGTGATTAACTTTTTGGAGCAACCACTAAGAGCGCGACATGCCTAATGGCTAAAGTTGATGTGGGATGGCTTTGGCATCGCCGTTTAGCCCACGTCAATATGAGATCTTTGCAAAGTCTTCTCAAGGGGGACCATGTTCATGGACTAACGAATGTTAGTTTTGCCAAAGATCGTGTTTGCAGTGCTTGTATCGAAGGAAAGCTTCATGAGACGGCTCACCCTCCCACGACTATCATCTACTCGAAGAGACCCTTGGAGCTCCTACACATGGACCTCTTTGGGCCTCCATTCTTTGATAGTCTTGGGGGTAGAAAGTATTGCTTGGTGATTGTGGATGATTATTCAAGATACACTTGGGTATACTTCTTCAAGAGGAAGAGTGAGACTCAACAAACCGTCATCGACTTTGCAAATGAAGCTCAACGTCAACATAATGCGAAGATCTTGACAATAAGAAGTGACAATGGCACCGAGTTCAAGAACTACACCCTGGATGAGTTTCTTAGTGATGAGGGGATCAAGCACCAATATTCTGCACCATATACCCCTCAACAAAATGGTGTTGCGGAGAGGAAGAACCGGACGTTGATGGATGCGGCAAGGACCATGATGGCGGAGTTCAAGTCTCCATACAACTTTTGGGCCGAAGCCATCAACACTGCATGTCATGCATCCAATTGTCTCTATCTCCGCAAAGGCTTGAACAAGACTCCGTATGAGATACTCACTGGGAACAAGCCCAATCTCAAGTACTTCCGGGTGTTCGGGTGTAAGTGTTTCATTCTCAAGAAAGGTGTTCGTTTGTCTAAATTCGAGGCTAGAGCTCATGAGGGCATATTTTTTGGTTATGCTACAAACTCTCATGCTTACCGTGTTCTCAACAAGTCCAACGGACTCATTGAGGAGACGTGTAACATGGAGTTTGACGAAAATAACGGCTCCCAAGTGGAGGAAAGTGGTACTTGTGATGTAGGTGATGAAATTCCTCCCCAAGCCATAAGAAGAATGGGTATTGGTCATATTCTACCCATTGAGGAACCCCTTGTGGACGAAGGAGAAGGACAATGCTCCACTCTAGTGGAGCCTTCACCTACTCAAGACCCACACGCTTCCGAAGAACAAAGTGTAGGCCCTCAACCTCGGGAACAAGACCAAGGGCAAGATCAATCTCAAGATGGTGGTGAACCTCCACATGATGCCCAAGGTAAAGTTCTCCCCTTCGAGCAAGTTCAAGATCATGAGCAAGCTCAAGATCAAGAACAAGCTCATGACGACGCTCAAGATGATCAAGTGAACCCTCCTCCTTCCACATCCGAGGAGGAATTAGAGCGTCGTGCCGCGAAGATTGCTTCCAAACTCACCACCAAAGGTCATCTCATGGAGAATGTGGTTGGAAGCCTAAGAAAGGGGGTAAGCACTCGTAGACAATTAGCAAACTATTGTGAACATCATGCGTTTGTCTCTTGTGTTGAACCCCATAAGGTCTATGAGGCGCTCGAAGACTCGGATTGGCTCAATGCCATGCATGAAGAACTCAACAACTTCGAGTACAACAAGGTGTGGAGATTGGTGCCAAGGCCTTCGGGGAACCATAACATCATTGGAACCAAGTGTATCTTCAAGAACAAGCAAGATGCTCATGGGAACATCATTTGCAACAAGGCTACTCCCAAGTCGAGGGTATCGACTACGGTGAAACCTTTTCTCCCGTTGCTCGCCTTGAATCCATTCGTTTGTTGATTGCTTATGCTTCCCATCACAACTTTAAGTTGCAACAAATGGATGTGAAAAGTGCTTTTCTTAATGGTCCCATTAATGAGTTGGTTTATGTCAAGCAACCCCGCGGGTTCGAGGATCCTTACTTCCCGGATCATGTGTATCAACTCGATAAGGCACTCTATGGCCTTAAACAAGCCCCAAGTGCGTGGTATGACCACCTTACCGAGTTGTTACAAGATCGTGGATTTGAAGTTGGGCTAATCGATCCCACTCTTTTACTAATAAGGTCAAAGGGGAGTTGTTTGTGTGCCAACTATATGTTGATGACATTATCTTTGGTTCTCCTAACAAAGCTTTCAATGAAGAATTTGCCGCTCTCATGACCTCTAAGTTCAAGATGTCTTCGATGGGAGAGTTGAAGTTCTTCCTTAGTTTTGACATCAAACAAGGAAGAGAAGGAACCTTCATCAACCAAGCCAAATACACTCAAGACATGCTAAAAAGATTCAAGCTAAGTGATGTCAAGCCGGCTTCTACTCCAATGCCCACCAAGTGCCAACTTGACATTGATCCCAATGGTAAAGCGGTGGATCAAAAGGTATATCGCTCCATGATTGGTTCTTTGCTTTACCTTTGTGCATCTAGACCGGATATCATGTTGAGTGTGGGGATGTGTGCACGGTTTCAAGCCGCACCGAAGGAAAGTCACTATATGGCGGGAAAGCGAATCTTTCGATATTTGGCTCATACCCCAAACTTTGGCTTATGGTACCCAAGAGGGGCAAACTTCAAACTTGAAGGATTTACGGATTCCGATTGGGCGGGAGACAAAGTGGATAGGAAGTCCACTTTCGGAGGGTGCCAGTTTCTTGGGTGCTCTTTGGTGAGTTGGTCTTCCAAAAAGCAAAGTTGTGTATCTGTCTCGTCCACCGAAGCGGAATATGTGGCGGCCGGTAGTTGTTGTGCACAACTTTTATGGATGAGGCAAACCTTAAAGGAATACGGTGTCATTTGTGACAAAGTGCCTCTTTGGTGTGACAATGAAAGTGCCATCAAGATTTCTCTCAACCCGGTGCAACACTTCAAGACGAAGCATATTGAGATTCGGTATCATTTCATCCGGGATCACATTAGGCGAGGGGAGATCGAGCTCAAGTATGTCAACACTCATGATAACCTTGCAGATATTTTCACGAAGCCCTTGGATGAAGCAAGATTTCGTGAGTTAAGGCATGAGCTAAATATCATTGATTCGAGTAATGTGACTTGAACCCTTGCACACCCCACCTCACCCAACTTGCTGTCTAGCTTAGATGTAGGCATGGACATAGGGGGAGTGTTGTTCTCTCAATGAACTCTCTCTCCCCCCATTATGCATAAAACGATCAACTCTTTACAAATTAGCCATTTTTTATGGTACTTGTGCTTCAAAGACGAGTTTTGGTCATGGGCCCAAGGATAATTCTTCGCGGTGCCATACCAATTGACTCAAACATAGGTGGCTCCGGCCACCGCCCTCTCTTGAGAGAGGCCAGAGCTCGCTCTGTTTCGTGTGGTTGTTTTTGTAAGAGTGGGTTCTAGACCGTTGTTAGTGTGTGTGTTGCCTTGTTGGTCTTCTCTTTCCCTTAGCCTTGCTTTCTCGTCTCTTTGGTGCTTTAGCCGCTTGTCTAGAAGCCTTTTGGTTGCTGAGCGGTACTACCGCTGGTGGCGAGCGGTACTACCGCTCCGAGCGGTACTACCGCTCTCCAGCGCGGTACTACCACTGTGAGGCACGGGCAGGGGGTTATATCGGGGGCAGGGGGAGTTTCTTCTCCCCCATACCCATTCGCACGCCCCCTTGCTCTGTTCCTCTCTCTTCAGCAACCGGCGCCGCGGGAGGGCTCCGGCGGATCTCCCTCTCCGGGGCGTTCCTCTCCATTTCCTTCGGTGGAGTCGATCCCCACCTTGTCCTCTTGCCATGGATGCCAGTATTGCCCCCGCTCCCTTTTTCTTCTTGTCTAGATATCCAATCTAGCATCTTAGGGGCAATAGCAGTTGCATCTCTAGATTTTTGGCCAGATCTAGGCTTGAGTAGGATGGAGAATGCTTCTATACAGTTTGGATTGGTGTTTGGTTGGAGTATTTTTGAATTTGGTAGGGCGGTAGTGTCGGATCTGACCACGGCAGTGGGAAACTGCTGTTTCCCCGTCTCGAGCGGTACTACCGCTCTCTCCGGAGCGGTACTACCGCTTGGAGCGGTACTACCGCTTTGAGCGGTACTACCGCTCACGGGTCATGGTACTACCGCCCTCTACCAGTTTCCACCATGCTCTTACCTCTCAGTGATCTTTTTGCTCGTGTTTTGTGGCTTATGCTCGTTCTTTCTGGTTGTTTGCGTGTTCTTGTGTGTGGTTCCAGGTGATGAGGTTCCTGAGCATCAGGCTCGCTGGGTCAACCCCGGTCGTGCCACGTCCAAGTGCTACCGCACCACTGAGTCTGCCGGAGGTTCTTCAAGTGCTTCACCTCCACCTCAACTCCAGAAGAATCCTGGGGTCAAGCCAAAGCCGGGCAAAACCGTGCCAGAAATGCCGGCCAAGGAGTTCTGGGCAAGGCGTCGCCGCAACCCGTATGAGGCAGACCAAGATCCCACTTTGGTCAACTGTCCGTTCTGGAACAGGTTCCAGTTTGCCATCTTCTTTGATGTTCTCAAAGCCAAGAAGAACCTCTTTTGTCAACGTGCACTCCATCGACACCGACCATATGGAGAAGGATCCTGAATACTTTGGTGAAGCTCTCCAGATGTGCACTCAACTGAAGATTCTTGGGATCATGCAATTCAACAAAGGTTATGATGCTGATATTGTGGCCCAATTCTATGCCACGGTTCACCTCGGGACTGATGAGGACAGGACACTGACTTGGATGACAAATGGCAAGTTGCTTTCAGTCAAGTGGAAATCTTTCATGGAGTTGATTGGGGTGCAAGATCTAGGTCTTGAGTCTCCTCTCGGCTTTCGCCCACACCGCCGCACCACCGCCACTCACAAGCAAGCTCTATGGCCCTACTGCACTTTGAGGATCAACCCTGAGACGAAGAAGGAAACTTATGAGCTGCCTGCCTATCTGGATATCCTTCACCGTATCTTCAGAGAGACTCTTTTCCCTCGTATCGGGAATCTGGATATGGTTCACTCCTATCTCGTGGACATGCTTCTCTTCTGCCAGCGTGAGAAGGGACAGAACACCGGAGAGTCCCTAGATATCTCTCATGTTATGTGGTCTGAGCTGTTATCTGCTATCTCAGAGCGCAAGTGCCTGATTTATGGTCCGTTCATCATGCTGCTTATTGAGAAGGCCTGGGATCATGTCTATCCCCAGGTGATTCTGGAGACTGGAGAGTTGGTCTCTCACGACGTCAAGCGTCTGAGGAATAAGGATAACTGGGGCACTCAGGCCCCTAAGACTGGAGTTCCTTCGTCTGCTACTGCCATGGAGACCGAGGAGGAGACTGGGGCTGAGGCTGAGGATGATGATGATGATTACGTGCCTTCTGAGGCAGAGCCCTCTTGGGCAAAGAAGCTCAAGCTCAAGATGAAGAAGCTGTTCTGCATGGAGTCTCACGGTCAGTACATGACTCATGTGGCTGAGAAGAAGGCCCGAGGTCGCCACAAGGAGCTCATGCGTCAGTTGGGTGCTACAGTTGTCAGTGGATCTGAGGACCAGCTTACTGAGGAGGAGGAGTGGATTCAGCATCACTGCCCGTGGACCGATTCTGATGCCGAGCACTTCTCGACTGACGACGGTGGCGCAGATGATCCTGCTGAGCTCTGATGTGTGTGTCCCTCGTTTGCTATCACCTGGAGCCGTAGCAACACTCCCTCTCCTTTTTGGTGTCTGGATGCCAAAGGGGGAGAGAGTTTAGGGATTTGTGCCTTGTGTCTTCTGTCTTTTGTGTTTGTGCTTTCCTCGCATTTTGCTTTATTTGGTTTGCGTCAGTGAGACCTTAGTTCCAGTCATATGGTGTGAGACATATGCTACCTTATCTTTCTAGTATCTTTATCTATGTCGCTATCTAGCTTATGAGTTGCATGCTTATCCTGTTAAGTTATCTATGCTACTCACTTATACCCTGCTTAGGTGGTTGGTCTCTAAAATGCAGGGGGAGCATTGATCCTAGTATGTGTGCCGTGCAGTCCAAAGCACTCATCTAGATAGCACACATCTAGGGGGAGCTCATCTACATTTTAGGACGTTGGGGTTTTTGCGCTTGTCCTATATCTCTCATGTTGTGCAAATCCCGTATTGTCATCAATCCACCAAAAAGGGGGAGATTGTAAGGGCATATTTATCCCCAAGATGTTTTGGTGATTGATGACAATGCCTGTGCGGACTAATCGTGTGCGTTAAGTTCTTTCAGAGATTCATCCATTGGCACGAGACGATTACCTCCCCTCAGTGTTTTATTCAAGACGGTGTAGCTCCTTCGTTTCGTTGTTGGTGGACTAGTTTCGTAGGAGTCACCGTACTATCAAAAGGGGTCCGTTTTGGTAAGGCTAGGGTTGAATCAACACATACACATCCTTATCACACCCGACGTTTTTCTTCCGCTTCATTGGAGCTGCCTTTTCCCCTGTGTTTGCTTTGTCCTGCCCCAATGGTAGTACCGCGGTCCACAGTGGTAGTACCGCCGAAGCACCCCTGCTGTAGTACCGCTCCCAGAGCGGTAGTACCGCTCCCCAAGCGGTAGTACCACTCTCCGAGCGGTAGTACCGCTTGTGGTCTTCGGCCGTAGTACCGCAATGGTTCCGGGCTACTGCCGCCTCAATTCGAGACCGATGTTTTTCGTGTCGGGTTTTGTAGTACTAAGTGTGGTAGTAGTGGCGGTAGTACCGCTCCAAGCTTTAGTACCGTGCCTACTCCCATGGTAGTACCGCTCTGGGGTCAGGACCTTGTCCTCCCCGTCAGCGCGGCAGTACCGCTGGGTAGGAGCGGTAGTACCGCCCTCAGCGGTAGTACCGCCCTGCCCAAGCGGTAGTACCGCTCTGTCGGGGCTGTTCAGTGGGGTAACTGTTGGATTGGTTCCCCCACTATATAAAGGTGTATTCTTCCCCAAAGTTGACCTACCTCTTTCCCCCAAAGCTCCATTGTTGCTCCAAGCTCCATTTTCGCCCGATCTCTCTCCCTAGCCAATCAAACTAGTTGATTTGCTCGGGATTGGTTGAGAAGGCCCCGATCTACACTTCCACCAAGAGAAATTTGATTCCCCCCACTTATCCCTAGCGGATCTTGTTACTCTTGGGTGTTGAGCACCCTAGATGGTTAAGGTCACCTTGAAGCCGTACTCCATTGTGGTGAAGCTTCGTGGTGTTGTTGGGAGCCTCCAAGTGTTGTGGAGATAGCCCCAATCTTGTTTGTAAAGGTTCGGTCGCCGCCTTCAAGGGCACCAATAGTGGAATCACGGCATCTCGCCTTGTGTGAGGGCGTGAGGAGATTACGGTGGCCCTAGTGGCTTCTTGGGGAGCATTGTGCCTCCACACCGCTCTAACGGAGACATACTTCCCCTTAAAAGGAAGGAACTTCGGTAACACATCCTCGTCTCCACCGGCTCCACTCTTGGTTATCTTGTGCCTTTACTTTTGCAAGCTTACTTGTGTTGTATCTATTGCCTGCTTGTGTGCTAGTTGTCTTTGCATCATATAGGTTGTCCACGTAGTTGCACATCTAGACAACCTATTTCGTTGCAAGGTTTAAATTGTTAAAGAAAAGTCTAAAAATTGTTAGTTGCCTATTCACCCCCCCCCTCTAGTCAACCATATCGATCCTTTCACAATATTACTTGGGAGAGTTACCTTTTTACCTCTACTTTTTCTTCTTTTATTTTTCTTCTTCACCACTTCATGTGTGGGTTTAATCAATTTTTCCGAGCTTCTTGTTGAAGAGATTGATTGGATAGGAAGCTCCTCCTCGTTACCTGATTCATCATAATAAACACTACGAGGGTATTGGGAAATATTTTCCCTTTCTTTAGTACTCTCTTCATACTCTATTTGTTTTCTTGTCTTTAGATAGTTGGCAATATAAGGATTCTCAATGCAATTTACCGCACAAAACATATAAATTTCCTCTAGATCAAAATCAAGAAATCTACTGAGGTTAAATTTTGGAATACCCTTAGTTATACATTTCATTTCTTCATACCCCAAAAGAAGACTAAGCTATTTATGATGCTCAAGGGTAATCAAGTTAGCACAATTTTTAGACACGATTTGATAATGAAACAAATAGCATTGGAGATTTAAATGACCACGTTCATTGCAAAGTTCACAAGGATGACGAGAAAAATTAAATCTTTCAGCACAATCATCTAGCCTCTCTTGCAACTTTTTAGTTTCTAAATATTTATTCTTTTTACAAAATCTATCTTCCCTTTTTGGTGTGTGTGTGTGTGTGCACTCCCAATTCACTCCGCAAAAATTGACATTCTTATAGGATACATCATTATCATGACCAATGCAATCATCATTAACATCATGGATATTCAAAGAATTCATACTAACAACATTGCAATCATGCTCATCATTCAAATATTTTGTGCCAAACATTTTATTGACGTCTTCTTCTAACAATTGAGCACAATTTTTTGATCCATCATTTTCAAGAAAGATATTATAAACATGATCAATAATATGTTGCAACCTCAATTCCATTTTTTGAAGTTTTCTTTTATAAACCAAACTAGTGATAAAACAAGAAATTAAAATATTCAATTGCAAGATCTAAAGATATACCTTCAAGCACTCACCTCCCCGGCAACGGCGCCAGAAAAGAGCTTGATGTCTACTATGCAACTGTATTCTTGTAGACTCGTGTTGGTCCTCCAAGCGTAGAGTTATGTAGAACATTAGCAATTTTCCCTCAAGTGGATGACCTAAGGTTTATCAATCCGCGGGAGGCGTAGGATAAAGATAGTCTCTCTCAAGCAACCCTGCAATCAAATACAAGAAATCTCTTGGGTCTCCCAACACACCCAATACAATGGCAAATTGTATAGGTGCACTAGTTCGGCGAAGAGATGGTGATAAAAGTGTAGTATGGATAGTAGATATGAGTTTTTGTAGTGCGAACAATAAAAAACAGCAAGGTAGTAAATAGTAAAATGGAGCACAAACGGTATTGCAATGATGGAAAATGAGGCCTAGGGTGCATACTTTCACTAGTGCAATCTCTCAACAATGCTAACATAGTTGGATCATATGATTATCCCTCAAAGTGCAATAAAGAATCACTCCCAAATTCCTATTAGCGGAGAACAAAAGATAGAAATTGTTTGTAGGGTATGAAACCACCTCAAAGCTATTCTTTCTGATTAATCTATCCTAGAGTTCATACTAAAATAACGCAAAGCTATTCTTTCCGATCAATCTAGCCAAGAGTTCGTACTAAAATAACACCATATGACACACATCAACCAACTCTAATGTCACCTAGATACTCCAATGTCACCACAAGTATCCGTGACTTAATTCTACGATATGCATCAAACAACTTCATGATCATAATATTCAATCCACACAAAGAACTACAAGGAGACCCCAAAGTTTCTATCGGAGAAAAGATAATAAAAACGTGCATCAACCCCTATGCATAGATTACCCCAATGTCACTGCGGGAATCTGCAAATTGAGTGCCATAACATACATCAAGTGAATCAATATGATACCCCATTGTCACCTCAAATTTTAATACCGCAAGACATCCATCATGTGTTCTCAAATCTGAACATTCAATCCGACATGACAAAACTTCAAAGGGTAAAGACTCAATTCGTGACAACAAGTGTAGAAAGGGGAGAAACATCATATGATCCATCTATGTTAACAAAGCCCATGATATATCAAGATCATGTCATCTCAAGATCACACAAGAGAGAGAGATTAAACACATAGCTACTGGTACAAACCCTCAGCCCCGAGGGTGGACTACTCCCTCCTCATCGTGGTGGCCGCCGGGATGATGAAGATGGCCACCAGTGATGATCTCCCCCTCCGGCAAGGTGGCGGAACGGGCTCCCGATTGGTTTTTGATGGCTACATAGGCTTTCGGTGGCGGAACTTCCGATCTAGGTTCTCCCTGAGGGTTTTTGGAATATTTGAGAATTTATAGGGCGAAGAGGGGGTGCGGGAGGCCACCGAGGTGGGCACAACCCACTGGGGCGCGCCTGGGGGCACAATCCCGCCCTGGTGGGTTGTGCCCCCCTCGGGGAACCCCCCCAGGTGCTTCTCTAGCCCATTGGTAGTTTTCTAGTCCATAAAAATCCACAAAAAGTTTCACGGTGTTTGGACTCCGTTTGATATTGATTTCATGCAATGTAAAAAACAGCAACTAGCACTGGGCACTGGGTCAATAGATTAGTCCCAAAAAATGATATAAAGTTGCTATAAAATGATTGTAAAACATCCAAGAATGATAATATAATAGCATGAATACTTAATAAATTATAGATGCGTTGGAGACGTACCCCAAGTAGGATTTGGCGAGCACCTCGTATGGCCCTTGCTTCCTGAAGCTCCTGAGTGGTCTTAGCGATGAATTTTTGAACGTCGGGCTTTCCACACCATGTGCCTTCACGAGGGAAACGTTCTATGAGGCACGCCTCCAAGTGGTGCCCGGGCTCCTCCCTCATGATGTCGTCGAGGTCTGAGGCCCTCCAGGAGAGAGCCCCCGAGCCCTGCCCGAGAAGGGCGCCGGGCACGCCTTCCTATGAGATGGAAGGAGGCGCCCCAAGCACGGGCGTTGATCCTGACGCGACTCCACCCGAGGCCTCGTCCTCCTGGGGCCTTGCACGGAGAGGTTGCTTCTTCTTCTTGGGGATGGCCTTAGGAGGGTTCTTGCCCCTGCTATCTCGGTCCTCGATTGTTGCGGCCTGGAAAGCACGCTCAAGGGAGCATACCGCATCTCTCTCTTTGCAGGGGGCGTGATGATTCCGCCGCTCCCCGGCATCTTGAGGACGTTGTAGCCGTGGTGGGTCACCGCCATGAACTTGGCCATGGCTGGATACCCGAGGATGGCACTGTATGGCAGGCGGATGTGGGTGACGTCGAAGTCGATGAGCTTGGTGCGGTAGTTGTCGCGCTGCCCGAAGGTGACAGGGAGGCGGACCTGCCCTATCGGGGTGGTGGAACCGTCGATAACTCCTGAGAAGGGCTTGGTAGGCTAGAGCTGGTCATATGGCACTTGAAGGTTGTCGAACGTCTCAACAGACAGGACGCTAAGCCCTGCGCCATCGTCGATGAGGGTCTTGGTGACTTGCACGTTGCTGATGACTGGTGAATAGAGCATCAGGAGAATGCCAGCAGTAGCCGTGCACTTGAGTTGATCTGCCGAGCTAAAGGTGATGGCACACTTGGACCACCTGATTGGGCGCGTGGCCCCGAGCCTGGGGAGGGTTGCGTTCACCTCACAAGCAAACTGCTTGAAGATGCACTGTGAGGTTGGGGCTTGAGCTCCGCCCAAGATGCAAGCGATAGTACATGGCTCCTGGAAGCCCCTAGCCCCTTGTCCTGATGGTGGTCGTCATTCCATCTTGGCGGTGGTAGCGGGGGAAGGCCCGTGTTACCCTGGGGGCGGTCCTCGCGAGGTTGATCCCTCCAAGCGCCCTCACGAGGCTGGTCCCTCCAAGCGCCCTCGCGAGGCTGGTCCTGCCAGCGATCCTCACGAGGTCGGTCGCGCCACTCCTGGCAAGGGCCACGGTCGTCCCATCACCCTCCGCCACATCCTCCTCCTCGACTGTAGCCCCGGTCGTTGCGCTCGGGGCGTCGACCGAAGCGTCCTTCTCGAACGGACCTGAGCTCCTAGCAGTCGTTGGTGTTGTGAGTGTGGAGGTTGTGGTAGGCGCAGAACGGTCGGTTGCCCTTGGACGACTCCGGCTGGTCCCTGGCGCGCTTCATGTCTGGCTCCGCAGCAAGCACGGCGATTCCCTTGTGCTTCATGTCCTTGGCCTTGGTCTTCTTTTCTTCTGGGTCGGCAGCTGGGAGCCCGAGGAGGGAGAGGCGTCCCTCCTCAGCTCTTGCGCACTTGATCACCAGGTTGAACAGCTCCAGGGATGTGCACAACTCTTCGTGGATGGCGAGCTCCTCCTTCATCTTGATGTCACGGATGCCATCAGAGAACGCTGAGATGATGGCCTCGTCCGTCACCTTGGGGATCTTGAGGCGGGTGTTGTTGAAGTGATGGATGTATTTCTGTAGGGTTTCCCCGGGCTGCTGCTTGATGCGGTGCAGGTCACCCGCGGCCGGGGGGCGGTCGCGAGTGCCCTGGAAGTTGGCGATGAAGTGATTGCGCATCTCTTCCCAGGAGGAGATCGAGCCGGGGGGCAGGTTCAGGAGCCATGAGCAGGCTCCGTCCTTGAGTGCCATGGGAAACCAATTCGCTATCGCTTTCTTGTCGCCTTGGGCTGCCTTGATGCTCAGCTCGTAGAGCTGCAAGAACTCCACGGGGTCGGGGGTGCCGTCATAGCAAGGAGGCAGGTCTGGCTTGAACTTGCCCGACTAGGCGACGCTACGCAGCTCGGGGGTGAAGGCGCGGCAACCAGCTGTGGTCACCGGGGCCCCTTGCTGCCGTGGAGCTTGCTCATGATGGTACCCGCGTACCGCCGCCATAGGCAGTACGTGGTCTTGTCATGTCGGCGCAGGGAGCACGGGTGCACCTTCTTGAGGCTGAGGGATTTCTTGGCAGCTTCCTTCTTCTCGCGCGGGTGCCGGATGCGGTGGGTCACGCCCTGGGGCCACACACCTTGGCACCAGAGCGCGGTCTTGGGGCAGAGGTGGTGGAGGCGCTCCATGAGCCATGTTGCCCGTTCCTGGCGGAGGGACATGCAACAAGAGGGACGACGCAGGGAAGCCCCCTGTAGCACTGACGGGCTCGGTGATGCGAGCGATCCACTCCTGGTAGAGGTCGTCGACGGGGCGGTAATGCAGGAGCTTGCGCGCCATGAGCAGCGTGGCCTGCGCGTCGGTAGGGGCGTGACGAGAGTGGGATGACAAACCGACTGGGGTCAATGACGGAGTGGCAGTGCAGACGTCCCGCCGCACCGAGGGATGCAGCGAGATGCTTGCTGCTCATTCCCCGTCGGACCGGTGGCGGCGTGGGCGGCAGGCGATGGGGAACGACGGGGAGGCCCGCCGACAGGAGCCGTCTGGGCGACTTGCGCGGCGATAGCGGCCCGGTGCTCAGCGCAGGCACAACAGGCGTTAGACATGGCTGCGATGAAGTGATCGGACGCGGATCAGCGGAAGGAAGGCTCCGGCACACCCCTACCTGGCGTGCCAAATGTCAGATTTCGGGTTCCGGCAAAACCCTTGAGGTTCGAACACTGGGGTGCGCACGAAGCTTTTCCCCTACTGATCTCGCCTCTCAGCCTCGCCGCAGTCTCTAAGCTTAGCTCAATCAACTCACAACACAAGAGACACAAGATTTATACTAGTTCAGGCCACCATTGTGGTGTAATACCCTACTCTAGTGTGGTGGTGGTGGATTGCCTCGTGAGATGATGATGAAAAGTACAAGGGGAAGAATAGCCTCCTGAGGCGAGGTGTTCTTGTGCTTGGTGGGTGGTTCTGGTCTGAATGGATCTCTCTCCTCCTTCTCTATGGTGGTGGCTAGCCCTATTTATAGAGGCCCTGGTCCTCTTCCCAAATATTAAGCAGGAAGGGATCCAACAACGGCCAATTTGAAGGGGGGCAGCTAGTACAAGCTATCCTGACTAAAGGTGGTCTTCGCCTGTCAAAGGCGCTGGTGGTGACGCCGTCTTGGGCTCCATGGTGACATCCATCTTGTCGTCCTGCTGGTCCTGGTCTTGTTGCACCGATATGGAAACCTTTGCCTAATGCCTCGGTACTCCGCGCCTGCGCTTGCCCCCTTAGCACCAAAGGGGAAACGAGGACACTGCGCGCGCTGGCACCAGCCTGGCCTTGGTCGTCATGGCTTGTGTCACGGGAACCTCGCGATGTACCCCTTGCCTTGATCTCTCCGCCTCCTCGCAAGCCTTCCTGGTGAGGCCGCTCCTGAGGAGGTCGTGTGTTGTCCGCCCCGCGAGGCTTGGCCCCTCGAGAGGGTCTTGAGCGTCGGCTGATGAAGACAGGCCGTACTGGGCCACTGGTGGATCCACATCGCGGGCCGCAGGCAGGCAAGTCTGGGGACCCCCATTCCCAGAATGCCGACAGCTTTGGAAGCTGAACATGGTGCCAAAAGTCCATGTGTTTTGGTGGCGAGTGTTGCGTGGGATTCTCCCTGTTGAAAGCACTCTTAAACACAGACACATAGCGAGTCTTGCTAGGTGCAAAGTGTGCCTAGCAGCCGATGAGGACATGTATCACGCACTCATAAAATGCTCTCACGCAAAGTGCTTCTGGAGGGAAGCAAGCGAGTGGCTGCATATAAAGCTCCCAAAGGTACATGTGATCACATGGGCCAGAGATATCCTTTGTGACGCGAGATTTGATGCGTCGGATAGAGCAAAATTTGTCTCGGTAATGTGGGCTATCTGGACTTCTCGAAACAATATCACTCATGACAAAGTTAATATGAGCCCGGTCCAGTTACTCAAGATGATCAAAGATGCTCTTGCGGTGTTGGAGCTCCCGACCAAACACGTGAGTACTCTACCAGGTCACTGTTGGAGGCCGCTAGAGGAGGAGTGGATAAAGATCAATACAGATGCTGGTATTTCTATGCAGGAGCATAGAGGAGGTATTGGAGGTGTTGCGAGATCATCTTATGCTTTAATTTATGCTTGGTGCAAGCCTTGCCCAGGTGTTACAGACCCTCTTGTTGCGGAGGCGTCAGCCGTTCGTGAAGGTGTGATTGTGGCGAATCTCCATGGATTTGCACGTGTGGAGATCAAGACAGATAGTTTGGAGGTGGTGAACCTCTGGAAATCGCGCCGGACTTCGCGCTCTGTGTTAGCGCCATTATTTTTAGATATTAAAGAGCTAGCTGCTAATTTTCTTTATTTTGATATTCATCATGTAAAGAGACATGCAAACATCCCCGCACACCTTTGTGCCCAGCATGCATGCACACTGGAGGTGACGGAGTGTTGGATGGACTCCCCCCGGGGTTGCAGGTCACCAGCCTTCTGGCTGATAGGGCCGGTGCCTTCTCTTTTGAATAAAGCTCTTCTTTACCCCGCAAAAAAACTCAAGAACAGAAAGAAAAAGGAAAAAAAAATTATTCATTGGGTTGCCTCCCAACAAGCGTCATCGTTTTATGCCCCTAGCTAGGCATTGAGATTTCATTGATGCTCACATGAAATATAATAATTGAAACACAAAGAGAGCATCATAAAACATGTGACAAACACATTTAAGTCTAAGATACTTCCTATGCGTAGGAATTTTATAAGCAAACAAATTATCAAGACAAGAAATATCTAGCATATGCAAAGGAGAGGAATAAAACATTAAAAATATCAACATAAGAAGAGGTAATTTAGTAACATGAAAATTTCTACAACCATATTTTCCTCGCTCATAATAATTATATTTAGGATCATACTCAAATTCAACAATATAACTATCACATAAAATATTCTCTTCATGATCCACATGCATGCAAAGTTGACACTATTCCAATATAGTGGGATTATCATCAAATAAATTCATGACCTCACCAAGCCCACTTTTATCAAAAATTTCATAAGTTTGATCATTCTACAAAGTAGTGGGATCATTATCACCTAGAGTTGACACTATTCCAAACCCACTTTCAATGTTATCACAAGCATATTCATCATGAGGTTTAAATAAATTTTCAAGACCATAAGAAGAATCACCCAAATCATGAACATTACAATACGTAGTGGATCTATCAAAATTAGCATCCCCAAGCTTGGGGTTTTGCATATCATTAGCACAATTGACATTAATAGAATTTATAATAACATCATTGCAATCATGCTTTTCATTCAAGGAGCTATCATGAATCACTTCATAAATTTCTTTGTTTAACACTTCATCACAATTTTCAGATTCGTAAATCTCAAGGAAAACTTCATAAAGATAATCTAGCGCACTCAACTCACTAGCAATTGGTTCGTCATAATTTGGTCTTTTGAAAAGATTAGCAAGTGGATGAGGATCCATATCAATAGGTTTTTAGAAAGCGATGATGCAAGCAAATAGAAGGCACATGGAAACACAAGCAACACATATTTTTGGTATTTTCTTGAGACAAAGCGATAAAGCAAACAAGAACACAAGCAAACAAGAGATCTGACGAGAAAAAGACAAACAAAAAAGAAGGCGAATAAAATGACAAATTTTTGTGAAGGGGGAGATGAAAACGAGAGGCAAATGGCAAATAATTTCAATTGCAAGGAGATGAGATTTGTGATTAGGAACTTGATAGATGTTGATGATGTCTCCCCGGCAACGGCGTCAGAAATTGGCACGTGGCTGGGAGACTATCTTGACTTGATCCTCCCCGGCAACAGCACCTGAAATCCTTTCTTGATGGCTCGTGTCCGCGTCAGTTTTTTCCCGAAGAGGAAGGGATGATACAACACATCTATGGTAGGTATTTCCCTCAGTGAAGAAACCACAGTTATCAAACCAGTAGGAGAACCAAGCAATATTATGTAAACGATACCTGCACACAAAGAACAAATACTTGCAACCCAACGCATAAGAGGGGTTGTTAATCCCCCGGCGTAAAAAGATTGGTAAAGATATAATTTGGTAGATGCAAATAGAATAACGGCAAATAAAATCCAACGAGGTATTTTTAGGTTTTTGATAATATAGATCTAAAAATAAAAGATGCAAATAAATAAAAAGGCAAATAGCAATATAGATCTGAAGATATATGATGAGAAAGTAGGCCCGGGGCCGTAGATTTCACTAGTGACTTCTCACAAGAAAATAGCATACGGTGGGTAAACAAATTACTGTTGGACAATTGATAGAAATTCAAATAATTATGACGATATCATCATTATATAGGCATCACGTCCAATATTAGTAGACCGACTTCTGCCTGCATCTACTACTATTACTCCACACATCGACCGCTATCTAGCAGGCATCTAGTGTATTAAGTTCATGGAGAAACAGAGTAGTGCAACAATAACGATGACATGATGTAGACAAGATCTATTCATGTAGGAATAGACCCCATCTTGTTATCCTTAATGGCAACGATCAATATGTGTCTTGTTGCCCCTTCCGTCACTGGGAAAGAACACCGCACGACCGAACCCATCACAAAGCACCTCTTCCCATGGCAAGAAAAATCGATCTAGTCAGCCTAACTAAACCAAAGATTTGAAGAAGAAATACGAGGCTATAAGTAATCATGCATATAAGAGATCAAAACTTAAATAACTTTCATTGATAAAATAGATCGGATCATAAACTCAAAGTTCATCGGACCCCAACAAACACTGCAAAAAGAGTTACATCAAATAGATCTCCAAGAGACCATTGTATTGAGAATCAAAAGAGAGAGAGAGAAAGCCATCTAGCTACTAACTACGAACCTGAAGGTCTACAATGAACAACTCACGCATCATCGGAGAGGCACCAATGAGGATGATGAACCCCTCTGTGATAGTGTCTAGATTGGATCTGTGGTTTCTAGAACTTGTGGAGGCTAGAATTGTTTTTTTTTTCATTGAGTCCCCTAGGGTTTCTGGAATATTTGGGTATTTATAGAGCAAAGAGGCGGTGCGGGAGGCCACCGAGGTGGGCATAACCAGCCAGGGCGCACCTGGGCCCCCGGGTGCGCCCAGGTGGGTTGTGCCCCCCTCGAGGCACCCCTTTGGTACTTTTTTGGCCCATCCTATGTCTTCTGGCCCAGAAAAATTGCCCATAAAGTTTCATTGCGTTTGGACTCCGTTTGGTATTGATTTTCTGTGAAGTAAAAAACAAGCAAAAAACAACAATTGGCACTGGGCACTATGTCAATAGGTTAGTCCCAAAAAAATTATAAAGTTGATATAAAATGATTGTAAAACATCCAAGAATGATAATATAACGGCATGGAACAATAAAAAATTGTAGATACGTTGGAGACGTATCAGGGCCCTATGGGGCCCACTAGGCACAAGCGTGCACCAGGGCCCCCAGGCGTGCCCTGGTGGTTAGTGGATCCCACATGCACCCCCTTTCGTCGACTTATGCCTCTATAAATACTCTCTAATCCCTAAAACCCTAGGGGAGTCGACGAAACACAATTTCAGCCACCGCAAAATCCAGAACCACGAGATCCAATCTAGAGGCCTTCTCCAGCAATCCGATGGAGGGGTTCTTCATCATCACCCTTTGCCCCTTCGATGATGTGTGAGTAGTTTACCATAGACCTATAGGCCCGTAGGTAGTAGCTAGATGGCTTCTTCTCTCTTTTTGATCTTCAATACAATGTTCTCCTCAATCTTCTTGGAGATCTATTTGATGTAATGACTTTTGCGGTGTGTTTGTTGGGATCCAATGAATTGTGAGTTTATGATCAGATATATCCATGAATATTATTTGAGTCTTTGCTGGAATCATTTATGCATGATTGTTATAGCCTCGTATTTCTTCCCTAAAACTTTGGTTTGGTTTGGCCAACTAGATTGATTTTTCTTGCTATGGGAAGAGGTGCTTTGTGATGGGTTCGATCTTGCGGTGCTCAATCTCAGTGATAGAAAGAGACATGACACACACGTATCGTTGCCGTTAAGGATAAAAGGATGGGGGTTTATTCCTACATGAATAGATCTTGTCTACATCATGTCATCGTTGATTACCCACAAGTATAGGGGATCGCAACAGTTTTCGAGTGTAGAGTATTCAACCCAAATTTATAGATTTGACACAAGGGGAGCCAAAGAATATTTGCAAGTATTAGCAGCTGAGTTGTCAATTCAACCACACCTGGAGATTAATTATCTGCAGCAAAGTGATCAGTAGCATAGTAATATGATAGTTTTGATAATAGTGGTAGCAGCAATAGTAACGGTAACAGTGGTAGCAATGATTTTGTAGCAAGTGAAATAGTAACAACAGCAGTTACAATTTAGAAAGAACAATATGTAGGAAATTTGTAGGCATTGGATCGGTGAATTCCTTGGATGATATTCATCATATAACAGTCATAACCTAAGGCGATGCAAAACTAGCTCCAGTTCATAAATATAATGTAGGCATGTATTCCATAAATAATCATACGTGCTTATGGAAAAAAAACTTGCATGACATCTTTTGTCCTACCCTCCCGTGGTAGCGGGGTCCATAAGGAAACTAAGGGATATTAAGGCCTCCTTTTAATAGAGAACCGGAACAAAGCATTAACACATAGTGAATACATGAACTCCTCAAACTACGGTCAGCACCGGAAAGTATACCGACTATTGTCACTCCGGGGTTTGCTGATCACAACACGTAGCAGGTGCATATAACTTCCAAGATCGGATCTATACCATAGATATAATGGTGAAAACATAAACGGTTCATATCTGAAATCATGGCACCCAGGCCCAAAGTGACAAGCATTAAGCATGGCAAAGTCATAGCAACATTAATCTCACATAATGGATACTAGGGATCAAGCCCTAATAAAACAAAATCGATTACATGATGAATCTCATCCAACTCCCTCACCGACTAGCGAGCCTATGAAGGAATTACTCACTCCATGTGGGGAGCATCATGGAATTAGCGATGGAGAAGGGTTGGTGATGACGAAGATCGAAGATCCCACTCTCCGGAGCCCCAAACGGACTCCAGATCTGTACTCCCGATAAAGAACAGGAGGCAGCGGCGGCTCCGTCTCGTGAAATGTGATAATTCTTCCTCCTTGATTTTTTCTCCAAAAATAGGATTTTATAGCGTCGGAGTCAGGGTCTGTGGGGTCACCAGGTGGGCACAACCCACCTGGGCGCGCCTGGAGGGGCGCGCACCCTGGTGGGTTGTGCTCACCCAGGGCCCCCCCTCCGGTGGTTCTTTGCTCCAGTATTTTTCTTTTATTGTATAAAAATTCTCCAAAAAGTTTCGTTTCATTCCAAGAACTTTTATTTCTGCACAAAAACAACACCATGGTAGTTCTACTGAAAACAACATTAGTCCGGGTTAGTTTCATTCAAATCATGCAAATTATAGTCCAAAACAAGAGCAAAAGTGTTAGGAAAAGTAGATACAATGGAGACGTATCAATCGTTCTTATTGCATTACTCCGTTTTTCCATGAACTTAATACACTAGATGCATACTAGATAGCGGTCTATGTGTGGAGTAATAGTAGTAGATGCAAGCAGGAGTCGGTCTACTAATATTGGACGTGATTCCTACATACATGATCATTGCCTTGCATATCATCATAATTATTTGCTTTTCTGTCAGTTGCCCAACAGTAATTTGTTTACCCACCGTATGCTATTTTCTCGAGAGAAGTCTCTAGTGAAATCTACGACCCCTGGGTCTATTTCCTATCATATTAAAACCAAAAATACCTTGTTGCAATTTTTATTTCTTTATTTTATTTTGTGTTTTTGCAAGATCTATTTATCAAATCTCACACAATTTAATCAATCTCAATGTCGAGGAGGGATTGACAACCCCTCTTATGCGTTGGGTTGCAAGTATTTGTTATTTGTGTGCAAGTGTTGTTTACATAGTGTTGCTTGGTTCTCCTACTAGATTGATAAGCTTGGTTTCATAACTGAGGGAAACACTTACCGTTGCTGTGGTGCATCATCCTCTCGTCTTCGGGGAATTACGAACGCAAATACAAGCAACCAGGAAGAATTTTTGGCACCGTTGCCGGGGAGACAGCATCAACATCTATCAAGTATCCGATCAAAAAATCTCATCTCCTTGCAATTACTTTATTTTCCATTTGCATCTTGTTTTCATCTCCCCCACTTCTAAAACATTTTTAGAGAAACACAAAAATATTTGCCTTCTTTTTCGTTCGCCTTTTCTTGTTCTATTTTCTGTTTGCTTGCTATCTTGTTTGCGTAGTCATGATGTCTCGAAGACACTATTATGATGTTCCCTATCCCAACATCTTGCTTGAGATTGAGAAAAATACCAAGGAATACATGACTATACAATTTGAGCATAATAAGTTTTTCACCGAAGAGCTTAAAGAACACTCTATTGTGCTAGATGCTATAACAAAACAACTTGATCATGTTAGCAGAGAAGTTTCCAATCTCCAATCTAAGTATGCTCATACTGAAAATTTACTAGGTGAAATATTGGACGCGCAAGCTATACTAGTAAATCAAATGGCGGCTAAGCCAGAATCTCTAGAGGTTATAGTGATGAGGATGTTAAGATGATTGGTGTTTCTTCTATTGGCTCCTTGTTTAGTAATGTTGAACTTGATAGTAAAAGGACTGAAGAAGAGTCAACTTTAGCTAGAAGGTGTCCCCATAATTTGGAGGGTGAAAATCTTGTTGAAAACATTGATAAAAGTGGGTTTGGAGAGGTCAAAGCTTTAACTAGTGATGTGCCCACTCTTTTGGATTACAAAGACTTTAATTATGAGAGTTGCTCTTTGACTGAATGCATTTCTTTGCTGCAATCCATGCTAAATTCACCCAATGCCTATGAATAAAATAAAGCTTTTACTAAACATATTGTAGAAGCGATGATGAAATCTTTAGAAGAAAAACTAGAACTACATATTTCAATTCCTAGAAAATTATATGATGAATGGGGACCCACCATAAAAGTCAAGATCAAAAATTATGAGTCCAATGCTTTGTGTGATTTGGGTCCTAGTGTTTCCACAATTCTAAAATCTCTATGTGATGTGCTAGGTTTTACCAATTTGGAAGAGTGTTCTCTTAATTTGCACTTGGCGGATTCTACTCTTAAAAAGCCTTTGGGAAGAATTAATGATGTTCTTATTCTTGCAAATAGGAATTATGTGGCCATATATTTTATTGTTCTTAATATTGATTGCAATTCATCTTGTCCCATAATACTTGGTAGACCGTTTTTATGAACTGTAGGTGTCGTGATTGATATGAAAGAAGGGGATATTAAATTCCAGTTTACGTTAAGAAAGGGTATGTAACACTTCCCTCGAACAATAATTAAGCCACCATATGAATCAATTACGAGGGCAACCTATGGAGCAAAAACTAAAGAAGACAATACTTGAATCTATGCATTATGCCTAGCTAGGGGCATAAAACGATATCACTTGTTGGGAGGCAACCCAATGAATAAAATAAATTTTCTATTTTTCTTTCTGTTTTGTGTGTTCACACAATTATTCTACTGTTATGATTGTGTTTCTATGTTTTATTTAGTGTTTGTGCCAAGTAAAGCCTTTAGGATCATGTTGGGTGATAGTTGATTTGATCCTGTTGAAAAACAGAAACTTTTGCGCCTAGTTCTGGAATTTTAAAAATTCACAGAAACATGCTTTTGCTCTGAATTTTTTACACATGATTGATATACATATTGCCCACATTGTCCTAATTTTTCAGAATTTTGGAGTCACAGAAGTATGGTCAAAGTTCAGATTGCTACAGACTTCTCTGTTTTTGACAGATTCTGTTTTTGTTGCATTGTGTGCTTATTTTTGATGAATCTATGGATTGTATCGGGGGGTATAAGCCATGGTAAAGTTAGAATACAGTAGGTATACTGTAATAATAAAATATGAATGGGTTTGCAATAGTACTTAAAGTGATGATTGGCGTTATTATACTAATGGATCTAATGAAGGTTTTTGTTAATTTTTATGTGATTGAAGTTTTCAAGTTTTGGGTGAGATCATGATGGATGAAGGAATAACGAGTGAAAAGAGACTAAGCTTGGGGATGCCCATGGCATACCAAGGTAATATTCAAGGAGAACCAAACAACTAAGCTTGGCGCTGCCCCGGAAGGCATCCCCTCTTTCTTCTAACGACCACCGGTAATTTTACTTGGAGCTATATTTTTATTCGTCACATATCACGAGTTTTGCTTGGAGAGTCTTGTATTATATGAGTATTTGCTTGTTTTGCTCTTTATTTTGTCACAATCATCCTTGATGGACACACCTATTTGAATGAGCCATAATGATGTTATGATTTGCTAGAATTTCTCTATGTGCTTCACTTGAAAAAATTGAGCTATGGAATTGCTCTAGTACTTCACTTTTACCTTTTTGAGCACAGCGGTGCCTTAATTTTGAAGAAATACTCTCATGCTTCACTTAGATCATTTTGAGATTTAGTATTTTTTCTAAGAAATTCTCTCATGCTGCACTTATATTATTTTGAGAGAAGGAAACTTTTAGGAAATATTTATGCTCTTGTTCTTCACTAAACTTGTTTCAGAGCTTGTTAGTAGCAATGGTAATATATGATATTAGTCCCAAAGTGATAGATATTCAAGGGGGATATATAAAAACTTTCATGAAGATCACTGGATATTATAAACTTGATTCCTCTTAATAGTTTTGAGATATGGAGATAGTAATATGTAAGTCATGTTGGTGAGTAATTATGCTTTAGTAAGAATATTTGTGTTAAGGTATGCGATTCCCTATGCAAGCACGAAAATCAATAGTTATGCAATGAAGTTACATCCTACTTGTGGTGCATTATTTAGTGTTAGTTATGTTTAATGCTTTTTTATGATCGTTTTCGTTTTTTGGTTGGTTGCTTCTCAATCTATTTGCTAGTCTTTCCTTGTACTAAGCGGGAATACTACTTGTGCATACAAACTCCTTAAACCAAGTTGTGTCAATGAGTCCACCATATCTACCTATATGCAGTATTTCCATGTCATTCCAAGTAAATTTGTATGTGCCAACTCTAATTTTCAAAATGAATTTCCTTTCTGTGTGCCCGTACCGCTCATGAAGCAGTAGGGGGTGGCCAATATTTTCCATGATAGATATTTTATTCTCAAGATGAGTGTTTATTCAGTTGTCATTGCACGAGAGTATGGCCGGTATTAGGGATGCCTAGTCCCGAAATGAAAAAAATTATTTATGTTGCGAAATAATAAATTCCTTGGAAAGTGTTGGTATGGAGGGCACCCGTGGATACGGCTAGCCATGGGTTGTGAAAGAATGGTGGAAAAAGGAATAAACTTTATTTTATGTTTGGGAAACGCATATGATTTACCTAGCATGGAGAGTGTTGCGAATTCTCGGTCATTTTCGTTGAAGGAAAAAGCATGCCTCCCAATATATTTGATCTCTCAATTTAAGTTTTGAGCTCTGGCACCTCTACAAATCTCTGCTTCCCTCTGCGAAGGGCCTATCTATTTACTTTATGCAATTTTTATTTTTATTGAGTCTCCATCTTCTCTTACAAAGCACAAACTATGGAACACTATGATCATACTTGTGCATTGGGTGTAGCTAATATGCAAGTGTGTTTCATGAATGGATCAATGATTGAGCACAATGGGCTAGGGATAACTTGCTTTAGTATTGATATTTTGAAAGACATGGTTGCTTGTTGATATGCTTGAGTATTGAAATCTTCATGTCAAAACTAGACTATTGCTTTGAATCGTATAAAAGTCCAAATGTCCATGCTACAAAGAAAACAATATGTGATGAACATGTTAGGCAACATTCCACATCAAAAAATCTATTTTTATCATTTACCTACTGGAGAATGACCAGGAATTAAGCTTGGGGATGTTGATACGTCTCCAATGTATATATAATTTTTTATTGTTCCATGTTGTTATATTATCAATCTTGGATGTTTTATATTCATTTACTAGCAACTTTATATCATTTTTTGGAACTAACCTATTAACGTAGTGCCTAGTGTCATTTGTTGTTTTTTGCTTGTTTTTACTTCACGGAAAATCAATACCAAACGAAGTCCAAATGGCACGAAACTTTTTAGAGAATTTTTTCTGCCCAAAAGACACCCAAGAGGCCCAAGAAGTGCACCAGAGGGGCCATGTGGGGCCCAGTAGGCACCAGGGCGCGCCAGGGCCCCCAGGCATGCCCTGGTGGGTAGTGGAGCCCACAGGCACCCCCTCCACCGACCTCTGCCTCTATAAATACTCTAAAATCCCAAAAACCCTAGGGGAGTCAAGAAACATAATTTTAGCCGCCGCAAGTTCCGGAACCATGAGATCCAATCTAGAGGCCTTCTCCGGCACTCTGCCGGAGGGGTCAACGATCATGGAGGGGTCCTTCATCATCACCCTTGATCCTCCGATGATGCGTGAGTAGTTTACCAAAGACCGACGAATCCGTAGGTAGTAGCTAGATGGCTTCTTCTCTCTTTTTGATCTTCAATACAATGTTTTGCTCGATGTTCTTGGAGATTTATTTGATGTAATGACTTTTTGCGGTGTGTTTGTTGGGATCCAATGAATTGTGAGTTTATGATGAGATCTATCCATGAATATTATTTGAGTCTTTGTTGAACTCTTTTATGCATTATTGTTATAGCCTCATATTTCTTCTCCGAAACTTTGGTTTGGTTTGGCCAACTAGATTGATTTTTCTTGCAATGGGAAGAGGTGCTTTGTGATGGGTTTGATCTTGCGGTGCTCAATCTCAGTGACAGAAAGAGACATGACACGCATGTGTCATTGCCATTAAGGATAAAAAGATGGGGGTTATTCCTACATGGATAATCTTGTCCACATCATGTCCTCGTTCTTATTGCATTACTCCGTTTTCCCATGAACTTAATACACTAGATGCATGCTGGATAGCGGTCAATGTGTGGAGTAAAAGTAGTAGATGCAGGCAGGAGTCAGTCTACTAATCTTGGACGTGATGCCTATATACATGATCATTGCCTTGGATATCTTTATAATTATTCGCTTTTCCGTCAATTGCCTAACAATAATTTGTTTACCTACGGTATGCTATTTTCTCGAGAGAAGCCTCTAGTGAAATATACGGCCCCCGGGTCTATTTCCTATCATATTAAAACCAAAAATACCTTACTGTAATTTTTATTTATTTATTTTATTTTGTATTTTTGCAAGATCTATTTATCAAATCTCATACAATTTAATCTATCTCAATACCGAGGAGGGATTGACAACCCCTCTTATGCGTTGGGTTGCAAGTATTTGTTATTTATGTGCAAGTGTTGTTTACATAGTGTTGCTTGGTTCTCCTACTGGATTGATAACCTTGGTTTCATAACTAAGAAAAATACTTACCATTGTTGTGTTGCATCATCCTCTCCTCTTTGGAGAATTACCAACACAGATATAAGCAATCATACATACCCTCAGCCCCGAGGGTGAACTACTCCATCATCGTCATGGAGACGACTGAGATGATGAAGATGGCCTTCGGTGATGATTTACCCCTCTAGTAGGGTGCTGTAAAAGGCCTCCAAATGAGGTTGCTTTGGTACAGAGGCTTGCGACAACAGCGTGAAAGTATTAGGTATTTTGGGAGTTTCTTGATTTGTAATAATTTTCAGCGTTGGTTTCCCGCCAATAGGAGTTACTAGGGACCCATGTGCTTAGACGCCCCTCCCTACCCCCGAGGGCACGAAGGGTGAGCTTATGACTCCCTTGTGGGTCTTCTGGTCCTCCCTCGAAGCTTAGTGGTTCTCTTATGTTCCAAAAAAATCATCGTACGTAATTTTTTATCGCATATGGACTTCTTTTGGTATGGATTCTCTAAACCAAAAACATGCATAAAACAGCAACTAGCACTAGGCACTAGGTTCATTGGTTAGTTCATGATAATCATATAAAAGTGCACCAAAATTATATAAAATTGTTGTAAACACGGCATGAATACTTCATAAATTATAGATACATTGGAGATGTATCACTAAGAACCGCGCACGCCGACACCAGGAGCGGTGTCGTGGACATATCCATGGTCTCCTTTGGTCTACATCGACCTCGCCGATGAGGATGAGGACGAGACGAGGACGAGAAGAGTGATGACCATTAGATCTATGGTTTATTTTTTAGTTATGTTTTTCAATTTATTAACATAATGTACGTATTTTTGGCAGCTAAAATACATCCCACCACCCAGGGGTAGTTACCCCACATGTCTCGTATACTGCCATGTGATGGTATATATACTACTTTATCATTCTAAATATGTTCATATACTATATCTAAGATATTTCAAAGCAAGTTATACGAAAAAATTGCATGTGAGTCCATAGCATTTTTGTATATTTTGAAAATACCTTCATATTTGTACGTACATAAAAATATAGTAAAAATACATTACATACTACCTTATAATAGTATATATATATATAGTACCAAATATTCTTATATACTACTCCCTCCGTCGCAAGTCAACCAATGGTCTCCCTATTTGTCCACAGACCAGTCTGGGTGTCCATTTCCCCGCAAACCAAAAGCAAACTAGGGGCTTTGCTGGAGTCCGAACACTAGCCACGTAGGACTTTGACACCCTCGGGCCACCCAAAATTGAGGCAGAGCCCACACATTTGGAGTTGGTCACATTGTTTCTGTGGCAACCCCCCTTTCTCAACCCTCTCCTCTACCATCCCTCAGTTCTCCACCCAAATGCCCGTCCTTTTCATTGTCGCCGCCGCATGAATCCGTACAAAAAGGTGTCAGAGATGGTGATGGTGGAGCATCCGGCGAAGGCGGCCGCCCAAAAGATCAACTCAGCGACACGGCAAGCCGCCACCTCAAACTGAAGGCAAAGGAGGCGGCGCTTCTCAAAAAGTAGGGCGACCGGGATGGGGGTGGTGCATGGGGGCGAGCGGGGCTCAGGACATGGGGCGCCGTTGCCGTAACCGTCCATGCAGAAGTTGTCCTACCTAGAACAATACAAGCCTCCATATTTCTATACTACCAAGCAGCTCGACAGAAAATCCTTGGCATCCGCCGCCGGGCACGTGCCTTATTGCGTCGACGTCAATGTTGTGCCACTCCTTTTATTTGAGTCTACATTGCCGCAACTTGTCTGGCCACGTGACACCAGGCGCGGGGCGGCTCGGTGCCCTCTCTTGAAAAAGTAGAAAAGGATTAAAAAAGAGGGAATTCCTAATCCAATCAAAAAACCCCATTTTGGTCTTAGTGTGAATAGAGGATCTTTCTATGTCATACTATATAACTCTCATGTTTCACCGGTCCAGCAGGGCAAAAATCCAAGAAAATTTGCACAGACTGCTGGATTGAGATAATTTTGTGGTTGGGCATGTAAAATCAATGATCACCGGACTCTTTTTGATTGTGATCGGGCACTATGCATTTATATTTCAAATTGGTAGGACCTGGGCAGACGTTTAGGGGATGTGGTTGGATGTCCTGCTCCTGCATCCATGTGCGCGAAATGGTCCAGACCAGTCCACGAATGGATACCTTGTCTGATTTGGGGGTCGTTATTGGATATGGCCTAATTCCCCGATGCCTACAACCTCTTTGGGGCGCCTCCAAGAATCATGTTGCTCGATATGTTTGGAGTGTCTCCAAGAGCAGACCAAAAATTTGATGATCAAAAACTGGTTTTAAGGATGGAGAGAGAAGGTTTTAGGTCAAAATTTTCTTGTGTTTTTTCAATAGACAAAAAGCCGGAGACAAAAAATAATTAAGAACCACATGAAATATCTTGATCTAACGGTAGTGACTGGGAGGCAGATTCGACGGCAGGAAGGAGCTCGACGGGCACGACAATGGTGATGGCAGAATCTGGTAGTGCGGTGATCGGGGTGAGTGGTAGGAGCTCAAGGACGACATTAGGAAGCATGGCACAGGGGTGGGGCGAATCCAATGGTGTGGAGCATGGTGGGATAGCTGGAATTGGGCGGGATCAGACGACGGCGGTGTGAGCTCAGCTGCAATGGTGGGGCGCAATAGTGGCCCCCGAGCGATGGGGCTCAGGGTGGCCACGGGAGTGGCAGCCGGCGACTGGAATTGGCCAACGTAAAGGCAGTGTGAGGCGACTATGAAAGTTCATTGAGCGACGATGGGGTTCCCGATGCAATGATTTTGGTTTTTGGTCAGCTTCTCACGGTGACCCAAAGATACATCACTTGTAGCTATTTCTTGGTTTCCATGTAGGTATAGGGTTGTTGATGGAGCCCTTTTTTTGCTCCAAAAGACCAAAAGGAGGTTTTTTTTTATCATGACTAAATTTTTTGGCCTGCTGTTGAATATGCTCTTAGAACCGACACAACCACATCAAAATTCATCATTCCAGAGCTATTTTTTCAAACAACAACAAAAAATTGTCTAGTTAAGAAATGAAAAACCTATACAAACAGGCCACATGTGGGCTACTCTCAAAGCATGAAACCCAATGTTTGCATGATCAACCCGACAAACATATCCAACGCGCAATGACCACAATCCCCACACCTCTACATCGCAATGAACCCCCAACAAGATCACTCGGCTGCGGATAGTAGACATTGCCACATCCAAAGAGGAAAACCAATCCATGAGGATGGCCCAAGAGATAGAGGACCATGTATTAAGCAACAGTGGGCAACTTTCCCATGATAGCACTCTTATTTCCTTTGCTCCTGAGAGCCTTCTCCACCTTTTTAATTTTGACCATAGTACCTGTCGTCACCAGGAGGCAAAAATTGCCCTATCATATCCAGGGCTAGCTGCCTCCAAGCTGGTGAGCAAGTCATAAATCTCTTTCGTGAAGAGAGCCTCAGAATCGGGTACCAACGAACCTGCATCATGAACCTCATCAGCCATAGGTACCACATGTCCAATGGTCATGGGCGAGTGATTGTCCGGGCTCGATGGTCCACAAAGGCGAGCGGTTGGATGGGCTCCAAGATGCTTGTGTGGGTGTCGTGGACATCACTATATCGAGCCTATCTCCTTCAGAAGCACCATCAAAAGAGGTGAAGTGGGCTCCCCACCTAGCTCCTATAGCTCAAGCATAATATTCAACACTGGTGCCACAGTCTCAATGATGATTGGACACACAACTTGTCAACCTGTAGTTTGCCGAGAGCGGCCTCTTCTCTCACTAAAACACCACCAACTCATGCAAGGCATACTCAAAGCTTAGTGTGCTTAGCCTGCTCCGCAAGTAGCGACTACGGTGACACGTCAACCAAGGTTGCATTATTGATCGGTACTATCTGTGAGGTAGGCAGTGGTGTAGCAAGTCGGGGTGTCGAAGTGTGGTACGCATCTACCAGGGTTGCACCGTTGGCTGGTGCACGCATCAGAAGAGGCAGTGGAGCAACACTATGGAGCAGTGCAATTGGGCCGATGTGATACTTTGCACGACAAAAGCGGGCGATGCGGCCGAATCGGAGGCATCTCATGCATCAGATTTGGTCCCTGCAGAAGCTGATTTGATGACCTTTAGTGAGGCACTAAAAACATCGGCCCTCAGCCACATCAAAAGAGTCGATCATGCTGAAAGTAGAATTGTCACTCAATTACAATGTTGGTGTTGATCACAATACAATTTGCAAGAACAAATGTTGGTTATCAAGTTTACCTCCGAACATTGGCTTCTCCATTTGGTCTACGAACATCGGTAACCCCATCTACTCAAAATGGCCAAAAGACAGTGTTCTTCAGAGGCTCAAAATATTTTTTTTCGGTTAATTATTGAGTCATAGGAACATATGTACTGTTAAGAGGAGTTGCGGATATAAGGAGTTGGGGAACTCAAACAAATTCCACATACAACTTTAATAATATATATGCCATGTTCATCGGAAGAGGTTTATCACCGAAGAAATACCCACCTCGACTCCTCGAGATGTCCACGTGCCCAGACTCCTTTTTGTCTGGGTGCTGGGGCACCAGAGAACTTGCACATGGCCTCGGGCATGTCCGGTACCCAGAGTCCCCAGAGTCCGGGTACCCGGGGTCCCACATGAGTCTCTGTTCATCCCGAGTACCCAATGTCTTGGACCTCCGGGTACCCGCCCTGGCCCACCCAACGCATGATTTGTCTGGGTGCTTGGGGCAGGGCATCTTTTCTTTGGATGGTCAGTGTACCTGGACCCCTTTAGTCCGGGTACCTGGAGTTGCGACTGTGCAATAACTATTTCTCCCATGGGGGTATAAACCCCCCCCCCCCTTCTTCTTCCTTCCAACCCTAATCTTCCTCAAGCTTTTCCCCTCCATTGCCAAACCAGAAAAGGCTTGAGATCTCCTTCCCCATCCAGCCAAACTCTCTCATACTTTGGGGATAGAAGGAGATTCACCCAATCTATATTCCTACCAAACTAATTTGTGTTTACCGACTCTTTCATCATCATCAGCAGCAGCAGCAGCATTAACTTGTTACTCCTAGGTGTTTGGGCACCCTAGATAGAAGAGGTCACCATGGAGCCACATTCCATTTTGTGAAGTTTTGTGGTGGTGTTGGGAGCCTCCAATTAAGTTGTGGAGATTTCCCCAACCTTATTTGTAAAGATGTCGGTCGCCGCCTTCAAGGGCACCGCTAGTGGATTTGCGGCACCTTGCATTGTGCGAGGGCGTGAGGACAATAGGTTGAGTCCTTGGGATGCTTGGGGAGCATTGTGCCCCCACACCCCTCCAACGGAGACATACCTCCCTAAAGGAGGGAACTTTGGAAACACATCCTTGTCTCCATCGACTCCACTTGCGGTTATTTTGTTCCTTTACTTTGTGCAAGCTTTTATCTTGTGCTTACCTTTGCTTGCACTTGTTGCATGTTAGGCTTGTCATATAGGTTGCCCACCTAGTTGCATATCTAGACAACCTATTTTATTGCTGAGCCTAAAATTTGCGAGCAAAGCTAAAAATTATTAGTCACCTATTCAACCCCCCGCTAGTCGACCATACCTATCCCTTCACGTGTGGTGGAAATAGGGCAACGAGAGACCGTGAGAGGCGACGAACAACAACGCCTCGACATGACAAGGTGTCGGGCCCCCAAAAATTAATTGTAAGCTGCTAACTCGTAGCACACCAGGCTGACGGGCGGCGTGTCCTGACGGAAACACGCAGCTAGCCCCCCCCCCCATCCTGAGCGCCTGGGTGATTCCACTTGGACAAACTCGTCGTAGGGGTGGGATGACCGACACGGGAGTTGGTAGCAACATCCAGAGAGCGGTAGGTGCTATTCCCAGGGCGGCTGTCGATCAATGATGACGAAGGCCTCACGCGGGGCCAGCAACGACCAATCATCGGTGGCTCGGATCCGAACACTCGTGTGGTCTTAGCATGGGTACGGCCCTCTAGATGAGCTGTGTCTAGGGTGCACCTCATCGGAGGAGGTGATGGGTCCAAATTTGCATCATATTTTACTTCTTGTTTTGCATTGTAGTTATAGGATTTGGGGGGTTTCATTGTGTTCATGCATCCTTTTCAGTTGATTCTACCAGGATCCTAATGAAGGAGAAGATTTGAGGCATTAAAGAAGATAACTTCATTATGTGGTAAAAATCACACTAATCAGTGTGATAATAACCTACCAAACGAAGCAACAATGAAGTGGTAGGAAAAGCAGCAACAATGTCGCTTTCAAAGGTAAAGACGGTCTCTGGTACGAGCGCGCCCTATGTACCAGCTCACATACCATGAGGCGCCCCCATCCCCTAGTCGACTACTTCAACCCCGTGTCGCCGAATCGTAGATAGGAGACACAAATAGATCAGAATACGCACCAGAACCAATAACCCTAGCCTCTGAAGGCGCAATCTGTAGAACTACTCTACCACGCCATCAACCTGATCAAGGAGACTCCAATATCAACCATCATCATCATCACCACCCCTCTATTAATCTCTTTGAAGTACCAAAACCCTACGTGGATTCTTACGTGTTTTACATTGAGCATGTATTCATCCATGATTGCAATGATTATGCCTATGATGCTTGTTGTATATATGTCTGAGTAAAACCCCTAGTTCTCGGGAATATGGAGGAACCCTAGTATGTTTAGGTGATGAGCGACGATAGGATACGAAATCCTCTCTTGTATGTTCATGTTAATGTTCTTCCAATGTTGTGTAAGGTCGACCACTCAACATTTTCCTTTATGGATGGAAGGATATTACTATCATTGCGAGATGGTGGGTTGAGGAGGTACTGCAGTGATAGAAGCTAGCTCCCTCCACCCTTGACCTCTTGATAGGTGATTACGGGGAACCTCTTTTAGCTACATCCATGGGGAGACCCTTAATCACTATTTTCGTAACCTAAATGTAGGGAGGAACAGTGGTGGCGTATGTGATACATGGTTGCTACATGTATGCATGTATATGTACTTGTCTCCACCCACCCATAGAAACATGTGAAGTGGCTTTGTGATCTAAACCTAGAATTACCCAAAAGGTCCCATGCCTGCTCTAGAGATGAAGCATCGACCATCATACAACCCGACTCGTACAATTCGTGACCACAACACACACACACTCAAGGCAAGATACAAGTGTGTGTATGAACAGCTACTAGCCCATAAATTCATGGAGGAAGGAACTATCACCGTGGTCGCCCTTTAAGTATTTGTCCGACAAATTTGGATATTTGTTGAGTTTTACTAATCGATGGAAGGGATTGGATTGTTGTTGGGGTTTCTAAATCTATCAGGTATGCTAGATTTTCCTGGGGTTTTCTCCTACCTGTAGATTTGAATTGGCAGTTACCTTATCTGTCCGCCAGGTGTGGATTTGATACACCGATAACATTTGTAAGGGAATTGACAGGTTTGTAGTGCAAAAAGTATTGGTCATTGTTGCTGGCTGGCTTCGGGTTCAATCCCAAAGACCAAGAACTAATGGAGCACCTCGAGGTCAAAGTGAGAGATGAGGGCATGAGATCTCACCTTCTGATTGATCATTTGTTACCCACCATAGCCGTCAAGGAAGGCATATGTTGCGCCCATCCTGAGAAATTTCTAGGTGAGACACTCATCGGCATTCCTTCCTTCCTAGCTAGCTAGCCATGAACAAAAAAAGTACTATTTGAACCGTACACTAGCAATATTTGTGGGACTGTGTACTTATACTGACATAGGTTTGGTTAGGATACGGAATATGTCATATATTCCGATTTGTTGCATCAACCAAGATAACGTTGAACGTTCACATCTCACAGACACACGCAACAATACTTAAACTAACTATCAATTATTGTGTCCAATCATCGCTTGAGCAGGCGTGATAGTGGACGGCATGAGCAAGCATTTATTAGTCTGTCCTTCCAAGACGTGCAAGAGTGGAATGAGAAAACGTCACAAGATAGATGGAGTGTGACGACAAAGCACAAGACCGGCAATAGACTGGCATTGAAGGCCAACAACCAACAGACTGGTAAGAATAAGGTACTGGTGATCTACACCAAGTCTCGTGGCGAGCAGGACAAGACCAAATGAGTGACACACAAGTGTCACCTCGATGACGTCGAGGCAGAGAAGGCGGGGTTTGGTCGTCTGCAAGAATTTCTACCAGATGGAGGAGCCCAAGAAAAGAAATGTGTCAAGAAGGGAGCATTAGTCTTATACTAGCAGAGCCCGCGCGGCGCCACGCTGCGCCTGTCAATACGGTTTGTCCATATGAATTGTGTTAACCAACTATAATAAATGTTATTAGTTTAAAATGCCTAAATCATCTACATAAAAAATGTGGATGTCGAAAGATATGTTGGAAAGAAGCATACTTATTTCCATCACGCAGGCTGCATGTTTCACACGTTGATAGTACATTTTTGATAAGGATCGTTTATTCTCGTCATACGTGGCACATTCTACAGAATAAACGGTACGCGATGATGCTGTTGCAATAAGATGAAAGAAACATAGAAGCTCATGCCAGACAAGACCATCCTAGTGTAGACTCTTCTTGAATTAGTGCTTGTGATGAAGTGGCATAGAGTCTTTGCTCCGGCCCATAGGTAACTTGGCGCCTGTTTATCGCATGTGAAATTATTCTACATTTTCTTTTTGTAAATATATTGGTTTTGATAAGTTCCTTGGTATGAGAATTAAGTCAATAGAATAATTGAATGATTCTAGCTGAGTGGTATTCAAGGATCTTTATTTATTTTATAATCTAGCTTGACTATATTACATAGGAAGACATCAACATTGGATATAGATTAATATAATAGAATAGATGTTGTGTAGACAGACTTAAGGCAAAAATTGAACAGTGTTCCATGCGTAAAAATTTAATATATCCATATTGTAGGCCATAGCAGTGATTTTATGTTCCACAAAGTAGTCTTTATCATCAAATGAAGCCATAGTGATGTCATCTTGTGCTTTCATATTTGCAAGAACGCTGCTTAATTCGTATAGTCTGCTTTCCGTATAGTCTCCCTCGATTTGCTCTATGTATATTCCTTTGTTTGCTTTTCTTAAATGAAACTCACACTTAATAATTGAAATAAGCACATCTTAATCTCACATGAATCACACAAGATGTAGCAGATCTACCCGTCGGTGAGGTGAACTGAAAGCGCAACGACCAGTAGATGTTTTTTTTTTTGCGGGGTACGTCCAGTGGATGTTGCATCATGCGAATTTTATACAAGGAATCATCCTGTGCATAGTACTTTCGACCTTTGAAAAGAATTAAAACCAATTAGCACCAAACGTCACCGAAGGGTGGTCATGCTTTTTTCAGCTCATCGGCACTGGGATCGTGCGACCACATGTAACTATGACGAACAGTTCAATTTGGCAGCTATACCTAGTATTGTAAGAAAGACCACTGGACCGAATAGTTGATATATATTATAACTGATTTGTACAATTGGGCATTAACCTGTACTAATCCAAGGAAGCTTAATTAAGACTATCCAGTACTAACCCAACTCGGGAGGAAAGCCAATTCGCTAAGCTTAAAATCATTAGGTATACATCTTATTAAAATAATGAATGAGTTAAGACAACTTGTAGTACTGAATCCACTATTGCAGACGTTCTGCTTTTGTTAGTGGAGAAATCAAGGAGAAATTTCATGGTTGGATAATGCTTGATCATCATGAACAACAACAGCAACGAAAGACATGGATGTCAATTGTGCTAGTCAACAGCAGCAACGAAAGACATGGATGTCAATTGTGCCAGTCAGGGTTTTATGCATTTCTCCAGAGATTTCTCACTGTAGCCAACCGTTTTGCATTCAGAGCAAAAGAACAATTTCCTTCCATGATCAGAACTTCAGAAGCACATTGCTTCGAAGCAAACAATGCAGTTGGTGCAATAGCAAGGGTGTTCCTCGACAATTGTGATGCAAACTGGTTAGGATTGCTTTCGTATGCATCTCCGATGTTTCATTCATCTTTGCAACTGCTAGTCTAGCTAGTTCTGGTTTGCATCAGACTACACTAAACTCTCTCCTGACAGATACAACACCTATGAAATTCTTTCAGGTTAGATCAACAATAACTGAAAACTGCTTGACCAACCTGAAACTGAAAAGCTACAATATTTACACGCATACGGATCGACAGCTTCTTGGTTAGCTGTTCCTTTTGTCTATCTTTCAGCAAGCATCACATTCCTTTCAGTCACACACTTAGACATAGAAATGTGAAAGAAAAAAAATGGATGGGCTTATGAATAAATCTACAAAAAAAAGGTTAGATTGACCCAGCTCATGTATATAGACACGCAGACCATCCATACGCATCGGCCAGCAGGTGAGGAAGCTATCTTTCACCATCTGTTCAATATTTTTGTTTCCACTTGTTTCTTATCCCAACGATTGGCTTCCCTCCTAAAAACTACTCCCCATAGGAAATAACATCAAACGGCAGCAAGTAGCCAAGTTCTAAAGTCTGAAATTTAGAGAAAACACATGCTAGTCAATTTCGTTCGGAGGACAGACAAAAGTAGTCTACCTAGGTTGCACATGCATTCAAGATCTGTATGCATGTACGTGCGGCCGTCTTCATATAGAAGCATGCAGCTCAAGCGCCCGCTGCATCCATAGCCCCCGTCACCACGCCTCCACAGCTCGTCCTCGGTCGCCCCAGCCATGGCGGCTCCTCCGTCCTCGACATTGGCATCTGGACTGCCTTCCACCCTGGATGGAGATTCGATGGGCACCACGGGCGGCCTATAAGCAGCGGCAGCTAGTGCAGCCCAGCAATCGATGTTGAGCGCCGAGAAGAGAGACACGTTGCACCAGCGAGGATGAAACTATGACGATGACGTCGAGCTGACGGTTGAGTCGGAGACAGCGGCAACCGCCCTGGTGGCGAGTGGCGACCAGCATCTCTGGCCCCCTCCCGGCGAGCTCGGCGGACTTAAGAACGTGGACACGTTGGCCATCTACACGACGCTGCTCTCCGGCCTGATCGTGCTGAAGCTCGGCGAGTCCTTGAGTTGCAGCAGGCCGTAGCTGCTCTAAACGACGACGCAGCCGCATACCACCGGTTCATTACGGCTAGATGAAGAAGAAACCATCGAGCAACAATGAAACCACACGCCATGACACAAGGAGAGGGACAGCCTATTTATAGCCCCGCAGCTCACAGAAAGCCTCCCGAAAACACAAGAAATTCGGCACCGATGGAAAACAGCAGCAAGCTCTGGAACGAACGACACGCAGGCAAGGAAATCTTGAGAGGACACGGGAAAAGCGTCACCGATTGGAAGAAACATGCAAACCCAACAGCGGCCAAACTGACAGCGACATCAACAACCAAAAGAAGCGATCGAGATGGCGCCGCCGTGGACTGAACGCAAGCACAGGAAGAAACGCTAAACATACACTAAATCTACCTAAATAAGTTGTATGGCAGTTCAAAAAATTTGAAACGGCAAACCAAAGTCACAGCGCATTCGTACCCAACCAGGTACCAAACAAATACACGTGCCATCAAATGAGTTACCGCCAGGCCGCTTTCAACCAAGTGGGTAAGTCTCATCGTGAAAACACTGCCTGCAATAGAGGCTTGGGTATAGTTACATGTAAGACTATGCTACCTTTATACTCCATATCGATCTGCCGCCCCACACAACAAATCTACCCCGTGTATTCAAAATCAGAGCGACAACCTTACTTGGAATAACACTTCACAAATGACATGTGCCCGGGCTCTGGCTGTCCCATAGCCAAAGCAACAACGCGGCACTTAGAACACACCTCCAACAGATCACAAATCGATATCTGAGTGTGTGTTTGGTTGCATTCTTATCTTAGCATAGTTGTTCCCTCCTTATGCATGCTTATCTCACCACCCCTCTTCATGCATGCTCTTCTCATGCATGCTCGTATTGTATTTGTGTTGAGCTAGTATGGAACTGTGGACTCATGCATCCTTCATACACTCTACCAAACACCCAAAAATGGACCGAGAAGGAAACTTCTGCTCTCATGCACCCTGAGTTCCCCGCTCGAGACAAGCTCCGAAGGCGTTCCTCCAAAGACCGAATGAAACTACATCAGCCCATTGTACCGCGATGCGGTACCATGAGAATACACCAATGATTTCGCATACAAAACTAAGAATACGACTCATATTAGGTTACATCAGAACCCATCTTATATACCTACGTGCCCCTTATAATAACTTTAAGATACAATTCGTATTGTTACCCTCACTTCTGGCCACATTAGCTTTTTAAGCCACGGACGCAACATGTATCATGTGTAGCTTTTTCATGACACTCCCGATACTAGAGGCAGCACAGCGTGGCCATCCTTAGTGACATGGAGGGCCACATTCATGGAGGCTATCTTTGCGTTAACTAGTGCATGAAACTTAACAATAACCTACAGGGCTTCAAAACAAGATCTCACGGTCACATACATATGAATCTTTTTTCAGTTCTCAACTGATGTAGACCCATGGCCGTACCAATAACCTATATGAAGATATTGGCTATTGGATTAACACCATCTGCTAGAGATGTTTTTAAGTAACAAAAAACCAAATAATAAGAAAATATTGCAGTTTTGCGAAACAATACACACTGAACAATTGAACTAGTCACCTCTCCAGCGAAAGACCTATCATGAAGGTCAACCCAACATTGTTCTTTAATTCTGTTCCAACCCACCACTCATCCCACAATAACCTAGAAACACCTCGAAACTTTTCTATCATGTCAAACTTACACCTGTTTAAATCATAGTCATCTTGTGATTTCGTTACTACATAAGCCCCTAGATAACCAAAATTCTCAAGAAATGTTTGGATGCAATGCAGGTAGTCGCAACAATAAATGCCAGTGACTACTGAAAATGCCTGCAATTTAACTGATTCTATCGAAGATTTGTAGTACCCAACATATGGTGCTCAACACAAACCACCCTTTGCTCAGTCCTCCTTCTGCCCAACATTAAACTTCGCAATGAAGAAACCCATCGTATCCAGTGATGATGATGGATCAAACCTCTGGACAAGTTGTGCTTCATCCTCCGTCAACCACTGCCTGCAAGAGCGTTTGATTTTTAGAGTTGTCCAGGCAACTTTTACTGGAACACATGCAAAATAAAAGTCTCATGGGTAAAGGGTAGGTACATGACTATTTTACACATAGTAATACAAACCATTTTATATACTGAAGCAAGATTAAACATATATTGATTCAGCCAAGTGCCGCCTGCTAGCCGTTATATGTCTGAACAGCTGTAAATACATTTTTTTACAGGTGCTAATTATAAAATGCCATAGACCAAAAGATTTTCCAACAATGTACTCCCTCCTTCCAAAAATATAAGGCACCGTTTGACTTTTTTGGTCTTCATCGCACAACTTTGACTGTGATTTTCACGTATTGTATGTCTATAAAAACATATGAAATAAAATTGTTTTACAAGACAAATACGACAATGCCATTTATCCATGTTCTATTCATGTACTTTGATATATATTAGTGGTCAAAGTCGTACATCAAAAAACGTGCAAAGTCAATCACGCCTTATATTTTGGGAAGGAGGGAATAAAATGCTTCTAGTACTACAGAGCAGCACGCTGCAAGAAGGGCCAGAATTATTAAAACAAACCTTGTCCAGCAGTTTGATTAACAAACCAGCTTATTTGGCCCAATAGAGTCTTATGCACAAGGACAGCTTATCAAACTAATGTAGATTGCTGATGCCTATGCATATGAAATGCCTCATGTTATTCTACTATTCTCAAAAAGTCAAAAGAAACAATGAAAGTTTGGGATGCAATCCCCAGATGTACCACATCCGGCTGTAGCCATGTGCCAAATTATGGCACTGAGTTTTGCCAAATCACAAAATGGTCGTTCCACAACATAATCTAGATAACAGGTTCAGGAGCCAAATTCAAACAAAGATATAACAAAAATATTTGGATCTTACTCAGTATATGCCTTGTTGGGCAGCTTACACGAGCCAATAATACCAGGTCCTCCAACTTTTGGGTGCTGAAAAAGGGTTGACAATAGAAATGGTGTCGGGAGTTTAGCAATGAGTCATATAGCACAGCAAGTTTAATTGTCTCAAATACACATATTATATATCCTCTTTGTTCCAAATTATAAGACGCTTTGGATATTTCAATATGGACTACATATGGACTGAAATGAGTGAACAAACACACTAAAACACGTCTATATACATCAGATTCAGAAAAAGTTAGAAACATCTTATAATTCGGAACAGATGGAGTATAAGAAAAGCACTCAGTTTCTCTACTCAAGTTAGAAATATGTATGCATATTTGAAGCAAAAATGCAGATACCACCAAAGGGTCCAAGACCTAATTTGCTTCTACATTGTCTTAAGGTGGCATGCTATCATTTTTAAATCAAGTTCACCAGCTTTAACATGCACTATAATGTTGAGCTAAACTATTGTTTCGCAAATAAACGAATATTTCAATTATGTTATGAACAATGCAGGCAGAGGGATTCAAGCCCAGGCAGGTGAGCAGCTCAGTGGCATCTTCGCAAACCGACCAAGCTTTTGCGCCAACTTTTGCAACAACCATTAATTTCAAACAAGTGATGAAATGCAACAGATAAATTAATGGGATAATTTTCAAGTTTTGTGCTATAAATATATAGCTACTGAGTTTTGCATTGGAAAAGGTGTCCCTTGCTTTTGCCACTCCTGTTTGCTTTTAGTACTTCTGCCGCTCAACCCCGTTAAAAGAAAATTGGGCACTCATGTTTTACCAGTCCTGGATCTCAGGGCCAGGGGCCAGCGCCGTTGGCACACCGCCAACAGTGGTAAACGGGCCAAGCAGCCATGCGGCATCCAACTGACCAAACGAAGACACCCTGGAGAGCACCAGCATGAGTGGAACTCAAGGCATCTCAGCGCTGCAGCGGCTCGACACGGCAGTAATACAGTAATGAGGCGAGGAGGCATACTTGTGGAATGTAGTGCCGCAAATGTGGAGGACTCTGTGTGTCACGATGGCACCAAGATAGAGGAACAGATCTGTGTGGTGGAGAGGCCATTTGAGATGCCTCCTGCACCGCCTTAGCACAGGCAGCTGGGGACCAGCGTCAAGTAATCATGCCAGTTGGCTCCCAACAGCCAATGAATGAGAAAAAGAAGGATTCGCGGGTGAAAGGAGGGGGACGGAGAGGACACAAAAAATGTGATAGGTGACTTTTGAGAACAGACAAGGGGAAAGAGTAACATTACAAATTTAACCATTCTAGCTCACTTCTCATGGCTGCAGTTCTGCCAAAAATTTAAACTCGCATCCGTAGAAGGTGCCAGAGCTAACAAGGGTGACGGAAGTAGAAAATGCAGAAGGGAGTTAAAATTTTCGAATGGCTAAAATAAGACACGTCTCTCCAACAGCAGAATCAAGTAGACACGTTGCAGATAAAAGACATGCATCGCCTTTAAAGAGAAACGGAAAACTTTACATGTGCAGTAGCACAGACAAAATCTTCTGACACATTAATCCACCGCAGCGAAGATACAACAACATACAAGTCACTGAACTTACCTGTGATCCTAGTGACAGGAATTTGTATGTATCCAAGGCATATCTGACCAAAGCCTCATTTTCTCCTGGATTTATGGTACACCTGGAAAGCAGAAAAATAAATAAGGTACCAGTAGTAATCAACACTGTTCATTGAGTTGTATTGCTTATCTGCTTCCCATTTAAATTGTAGGTCACTTAAACAATACACCAGCATAAATGGTGGGCATATGCAAGATAAAATGACTACTAGCAAGTTATGCAGTTTATGGAGCAACTACGTTATCCATCAAGTAGCTAACACTGATATCGTGTACAGCAGTGTATGTAGATGGAACAAAATTGATCGTTTCACCTGCTGAATACTAATAAAATGTTCATGCATGACTAGAAAAAACATCATTTATGTTTTTTTTTTGGTATTGCTACAGAACTTACAATGAATCTCTGTTAGACCACTAGCTGCACTGTTTATAATCCAGGCTCTGTGCTTTTTATCCAAACAGAGACCCACTATCCCAGTACAGGAAATACAGTGGGTACTCAGTATCTCTTAACTGTGTCAAGTAAGCAATGAAAACATGAATTGAACTGCAGTGTACCAGCAGCAGAGAACAGAGCAGTGTAGCACGAGTTTTTGACCTTCTACCCCAGAAACAATAAAAAACGTTCAACAGACTTACGTGGAATAAACAATTATCCCACCAGGGCGAACTAGCTTAACAGCTTGATCAAACAATCTTCTTTGATACGTCGCATTCTTTCTCAGCGATTCCAGAGTTTCCTGTAATAATGCAATGCATGAAACAGCAAATAAGTTAGCAAGTTGTACTAAAATTAGCCATCTAGATATTAGAGAATCTCCAGCAGGCCCCCTATTAGAGCCAGGAAAATGCGGGCCCCCCATAACACCCCTCCCGCCAACTCCCGCAGGCATACCCTCAGGCCCCAAAACCGAACGTCAGAGAGCGGGAGGAAACTTCCCTTGCACGTGGCTCTCCCTCCCGTGTCGGGAGCTCACCAGCGGGCCTCCGCTGCGCAACACTCG
>NC_041393.1:516073615-516076096 GCF_002162155.2 Triticum dicoccoides | reverse complement strand
CTTACTGACCTTTGCCCCTCCGCGCAGCGCATGCTGTTGGGCCAGAGCTCTGGCGTCCACAAAAACTGCCATACGGACCTGGCATTTTTCACCCTCCCTCCATCGCTGTCGCATCATCCCAAGGAACGCCGCCATGCCAGACCCGGACTCCTAGTGCACTGGCCCGAGGTAAATGCAGTCCTCCTGTTTTAGGTATATGTGAATTTGTCTGTCAATTTGCATGTGAATTTGTATATAAAATTTGCATACAGTTTTGTAATGTCAATATAATTTCGATATCTGAGTTGGCTCTCCAAGGGAAGATTTCGGAGCCGAGGAAGATGTATTCGCACAGGGCTAATGAGGTTTGGCTAGGATGGATCGTTGGTCACGGGTCCAAGTCCAAGTCGGGGTAGGTTTGGAACCGGATCCAACGAAAGATAGGAGGGGGGCTGGATGTTGACTAGAAGATAGATATAAGTTCAAGTCCTAGTGGACTTCCACTTTGACATGGCCCGGAGAAAAGAAACTGCAATAGAGAAAATAAAATGTTCAATAATTTATTTTATTCTAGGCGGAAAAATTCCTAGCTCTTCTATTAACAACTTTTCTGGGGTTCCAAAAGTGGTATGTTACGATTCCAATTAATGAGCTGGCCACACGAGCCAACCAAATCAAAACATTTCTTGCCTTCCCCTACCCATACTCAAATCAAATCAAATCTTACCAAAATCTAGAATATGATTGGTGTAAGATTTATGTTAGACACAATTGGTGTTGAACCACTAGAATATGTATGCCCCTATTGCAACACACGGGCAATTAGCTAGATAGTGTTAAAGACAAGATTACTACATTCAAGATCCATAATAAACAACTCATTCTTAACAGGTGCACAACCATAAAAAATATCCTCTAAATATATAGAACAACCATTGTTCTCAAACTTGAAACGAATATCCATCACGCAATAAACAAGATCCTGATATAATGTTCTGGCGTAAGGCCAAACACATAGTAACAATTACTAAGCTCTAATACGAATCCCAAAGGTAGATGTAGAGCGCCGACGAGTTGAAGAGTGTCTGCACTCGTTTTTGGAAAAACTCCTGCTGAACGAGGCATTCCTGCTGTGACAGGACCCAGGTGAGGCGCACTGGGGCAGGTGCCCAAAACATGGAGAAACAGCCAGGAGGGATATAGGCACTCAGGAGCAAGGTACACATACGAGATCTGCAGTGACCAATTATAGCTCTCCCAAGGTGATACAAGTTGCCATGTCCTAATCGGCAAGCGGATCGCTGATTCGGCATGCTCCACAGGCTGGCTGCTATGTGAAGGATAGCTTGAAACCATAGCAATATAAGGTCAGATTTAAGTATGGAGTTTGCCTTTGTATGACCCTATTTGAGTGAAGACTTTGGAAATCTCTTGCAGTGCAGTCGAGTTCTTCAGCGACAGAGACAAAGTTCTTCTGGTCGTTGACGAAATTGGTCTGGCTGAAGAGTTAGGATTTCGCTAGTGCGATCTGCCTACCATGTGAGGAAAATGAGAATTCCGATGAAATTGCCGTTCTAACCGTTGTTATGCAAGTGCCAGCTGTTGAGTGGATCCTTATCTTAACAACGGTCATGTCCGAAGGGGATTTATGTCTTACCATGTATGGTTGGCTATAAATAGCCGCCCCCCACAATCAGTAGTTGGTTGGCTGCTCCAAGAGAAAGATTGTCAAGTGTCATTTGAGAGCAACCTTTCCTCTGACGAACTTGAGAAAACCCAAGTGAGGAAAAACCCAAACACCTAAAGCCTGACAAGTGTCATTTGAGAGCAACCTTTCCTCTGACGAACTTGAGAAAACCCAAGTGAGGAAAAACCCAAACACCTAAAGCCAAAGTGATTGAGCGTCACTGAAGAGATTGTCCTGTGTGATTCGACGCCTGTTACCTTTAAAGACTGTCATTCTTTCAGGCAGTTAGGCGTCATGTTCTGAGCATACAAGAAGAATTTGTGGAGTGCCATAGAACGAGTCTGTGAAGGTTTTGAAAGTCTACCTTGAAGACTTACCACGAATGATTGAGCGGGGTCTACGTGACCTTAGCACAAGGGGAATAAGGTGAAGACTTGGTGTCTTTTGAGTTCAATCTCAACCTCCCTAACTAGACATACAGTTGATACAGCAACTGGAACTGGTCAAACAAATCACCGTGTCTTCACCGAGCCAACCTGGTTTCAAATTCCTCAACCCTTTCGGTACTTGTGCACTTGAAGAATTTGTGTCCTGCATTCTGAAGACTTTCATTTTGATGCTTTTCATTCCTTCAGTTCATTATGTTTACTTTTGATTGTATGTATGATTGCATGTTCTTCATCTGCATCTATCATGTGCGCATGTTTTGCTTCACTGTGATCATTTAGTTTCCCCTCTGTTTCTATTTCATCACTCTGTTATTCGTTAAACTCTACCGACTTTGACGAATTTGTAAAAATCTCCCATTCAACACC
>NC_041393.1:515999340-516073458 GCF_002162155.2 Triticum dicoccoides | reverse complement strand
GATTTTGGTTTAACCACCTGAAGTTTTAGTTATGTCGATCGACCACAGGTATGATCGAAGTCTCCACTGCGTGCCCTATCTTCGAAGGCACAGACTACCCGTGCTGGAAGAACAAGATGCACATGCATCTTGAGGCTATCGACAACGATCTTTGATTTGTCGTCGAGAATGATGTGCCCTCTGTTGGACCCAGTATTAATGCTAATGACATGAAGAGATTCAAACAACTTGACTCTCAAGCAAAGAATCATATGTGGGCATCTTAACAAAGGACAGTATTGCAAAATGGGTGCTTTGGAAACCTCAAAGCTTATCTGGGATAGGATCTCCAAAGTCAACGAGGGGGTTTCAACTCAACGTGACTCCCTAGTTATGTTCTTCGCAATCTCTTCAACCGCTTCAAGAGACTCGACAATGAGAACGTCCAGCAAACATTCGATCGCCTCACTGATATCTCCAATGAGCTTCAAGCTCTTGGGGCCTTTGACATCACCAACCATGAGGTGGTGAAGAAATTGTTGAGATCGCTTGGCAGTTCATTTGACATCTTGGGACTGATGATTCAAGAGCGTCCTAACTACAAGCAACTTGACCTGGCTGATATTCTTGAGAGGCTCAACACTCTTGAATTTTAGCAAGCTGAGAAGGGGAGCCTTGACACAGTGGTAAAGCTGCTGCCTTGTGACCATGAGGTCATAGGTTCAAGTCTTGGAAACAGCCTCTAGCAGAAATGTAGGGAAAGGCTGCGTACAATAGACTCAAAGTGGTCGGACCCTTCCCCGGACCCTGCGCAAGCGAGAGCTACATGCACCGGGCTACCCTTTTGAGAAGAGAGACATGTATAAGGCAAAAGCAAAAGCCAAAGGAATTTCTTCATCTGAAGAGGAATATGACTGCAGTTCCGATGGCCTCGGAGAAATTGGCAGAGAACTTGTAATGCTAATGAAGAAATTCCAGAAGTTTTCAAAGAAACCCCGCTTTGGAAAGCCTTCAAAGTATGACTCGAAGAAAACTGGAGAAGCTTCTGCCTGAGACTACAAGAAGAGAACTTGCCACAAATGCAAGAAGCCCGGCCACCGACTACCCTCTCTGGGAAAAGGAATCAACGAAGAAGAAGAGCAAGGATGACAGTTCTGATGAGAAGAAGAAATCCTCAAAGTCTTCTTCAAAATCTTCATCATACAAGAAGAGCAGTTCTAGCAGAGCATGTGCATTCATCGGCAAGGAAATGGATTCTGAGGAAGAATCCGATCAAGAGGAAGATGAGGAATCTAAGGAGTTAGACTCGGATGTGGCGAGCCAACCTCTCGCTGCCGATTTCACCACCTAGTCCATCTTCAACCATGAAGGAAATGGCTACGTCACCGACGCTGAGGCCTATGACGACGACTCTACTCCCACCTATTGCTTCATGGCAAAAGATGCCAAAGGTATCCTTGCGTGCTAGCTACTTTGATACCTTCAATGAAGATGACTCTGAATATGAATCTAAACCTAGCTATAAGAAACTTGCTAAAATCGCAACCGAGCAACAAACTGCTATGGAAAAGATTCAAAAACTGCTAGACAAAAGCGATGATTTGTTGGATGAGGAAATGGATCGAAGTCAATCTTTGACTGGTGATCTTCAAAGTCTTCAGTCAAAGTATGACGAACTTCAAAATCGTCATGTGGCCCTCGCAGTCAATCATAAGTAGCTTTCCTCTGAATTTCTTCAAAGGAAGCAAGATCTCGAAAAACTGAGAGCGTCTCATGATGATCTTCGAACCTAAAACGATGTCTTGCTCGCTCAATAGATCAGTACCGCTCAGGAAGAATTTGTGTCACCTTACTTGAAATGCCTTGACCGTGAAAATGCAAATTCTTCTGTTGAATGTTCAAATGCAAGTGCAATTTCTTCAACTGTCTCGGAGGCTACTAACCCCTCATCTGAGGAACCACAAATATCACTGATGAAAATGCAGGGTTGAAGGAATTGTATATGATAGGCATGTACAAAAGCCTCAAAGGGCATCAAACCCTTTGAGATGTGCTTAAGAAGCAGATCTTGAACAGGAACCCTAGGAAAGAGGGTATTGCATTTGAAAGAAAAATCAATGCAGATGGATCCTATTGAAAACCTGAGCAGTAACCCCAAACCACCTGGGTGCCTGCAAAAGGGCCTCCTGTCAATCCATCCACTTTATCTGGCTATAACTATGCTACTTCTTATGTCTGTGATGAGTCATTTGACTCCAACTACAAACTGTTCAAAAATCAGAATGGTGAAGTATTTACCAAGTTTGTTGGAACTAACTGCAGGAATGGTCCCCCAATGAAGAAAATTTGGGTGCCCAAAAGCCTTCTAGAAAGTCTTCAGGTGAATGTCGTCATGACACCACTAATGAAGAAGAAAAACCCCGAGGATTTCATATGGACCAAAGTCTTCAAATGGTCACAGACCCACTTATGGTCGTGTTAATGCCTTTGTTTCACAGTGAAACAATCATCGGTCTGATGAATGTGTGCATTATTCTTCTAACCACTATGTCCACAAATTTTTGAAAATTTCTCAACATATTTATTTGACTATACTAACCCCTCTGTGAAGAGAAGTGCATTTGCTTCAATGCCCAAGTTCTCAATTGGTGCACTTAGATACATTGCTTCTCAACCACCCTAACAAATGTGGGTGGTTAAGAAGAACTAATTTCTTCTGCAGGGTCGGGTCTCCAGAAGGGATGCGCTAATGATGAAGAAAATCTCTGGAGACCTGAAAAATCTTGTTGGACGCAAGATAAAAATGAAAAATGGATTATCCATTACTCTCGCCCATGATATCACTACACAATCACATAGAATCAGCAGCCACAGCAGCAACACAAGCCTCTAGTAGCAGCAGTTTCTAGCAGCACAAGCGTCTCCTTCTGACCAAGCCGTGTTGTCGCCGTGTCTCCCGTGCAGCCCCGCCACACATCTCACGTGCCACCTCCACGTCTCCCGCGCTCGCACGCAGTCACTAGCAGACCTCCCCACTAGCCGGCGCACAGCCGCGAGATGAGTGGCCGCTACCGAGATGAGCCCCTTCGCCGCCTTCCCGTCAGGCCCCGCCGTCGTCGGCGTCTGATACTATGTTGAATGAGGAGAGGTGTACCAGAAGCTCGTCTTTGTGTGTCGTAGGATGTGGTAGCACTCGTCTCCAAACATTGATCAGCCCTCCTCTTCTAATTCACTTACACGAGTTCGGCCCTACGGGCCTAAGTTGTGATGGGCCAGGCCCATACCAGATCAACATCTACCAAATCATTTTCGTAGGGTGCCCGGTTGGGTCTGGTACCTCCTGGCATGAGAAGTCAGGGACTTTAGAGTGCCTAGTTCTTTATGCCGATAGCGGGTTATTTTGAAAGTACGGCACCTCCAAGCTTTGTTAATCTGAAACCTCTGGGTTCAAGTCTTGGCTTTCACATTTTAAATAAATATTTGCTTGCACTCTTTCTTCCACATGTAGGCCTTATCGAGTCACACGTGAGAGGAGGTGTTCAAGTATATGTCAAGGCCCAACCTTCTCCAACTTTTGGTTCTACTAGTTGGTGCATGAAACTTAATAATGGATTGAAGCTTGATTAGATGTCACTATGTTAAACATGAAATATCTGAGTTTATTTTATAATATAAATATAATACGGATAGTAATTATAAATTATGATTACTGTTTTGTTGCTCTTGTATTCACATAGGCAAACAATTGTAACATATAGTGATGCAAAAAATGTAAAGTGCAATTTAACGATCAACAACATGCACAATTTAGGTATAGTAGTCCCTTACCTCACCAGCAAAGAGACGAGGTCTCAAGCCAAGTGCAGAACATGGAGCATCAAGGAGGACACGATCAAAGCTGCTTGGAAAGAATCCTTTTGAGTCTTCAACTCTACCTCCAGAGCAGTTACTTCTTCCTGTCCCGTTCCTCATTCGCCTTAAATTCTTCCTGAGGTCTGCCTTGCTAACATAGCTTTTGGCATCTGGTTTTCCATCATTTAAAAGAAAAAATGAAATTCCTGAATAGTGGAAAAGATCAACATATACAGTGTCCAACATGTACAACAAATATGATTGCTGCTGCTTCAGGAAATAGTGTAACAATTTAGGTTAGTGTCTAAATAATTCAAACAAATTCAGACACAGTTCTCACTCCAAACTAGAAATACCTAAGGAATATTAAAACATCCATGTTATCCAGAGATCTGAAAAATCCATATGATACCATCATGTGAATAAAAAGGATCCAGGATACATGATGCACAGAATAGAGCTGATGTGGTGAAGAAAAACGAAGACATGGGTATAAATTGGCATGCTGCTTACCAGTCTGCTCAACTATTGCGGTTGAGCTGTCTTCAGCTGCATCCGTAACCCTGGCACCGATTATACTACGGATAGGGCCAGAGTTCTCCGCTAGGGTCACAATTGCTTCAGAGCAATTATCAGCCATGCCAAGATTTCTTTCCTCACAAGCCTTCCGTACAGATTTGAGAGCATCAAGTTTATAAGCTCTTATACAACTTAGGCCCATCTCGTCAGCCAACTTCAAAATACCCATCACCTGGAATATAATTTTATGTTATTACAACGAGAAAATGATTCTCGGGATAAAGATATACACCATCAGGGAACACATGATAAATGTTAGATACATAAGATATACACCATCAGGGAGCACATGCTAAATGTTAAATACATAAATAAAGGCATACTTTCATGTGCATGTGCATCATGACAGATTTTTTGTTGCTCAGGTGCTGACATCTCAAAGCTTTCTAACACAGCAATGTGAACATAACCTTAGGAGATAAACTAGGAATCTGAAAAAAGAAATACAAGAAACCTAGTACCATACATATATGATTTACTCCCTCCGTTTCTAGACCTGGATATAGGGTATATTGTTTTTTGAGGACAAATCCAGATTATATGGTGTGTTGCATTTGTTGACAATTTTACCCTTCCACTGATCAAATCCCACGTGTTACATCCCTTGAAAAAGAAGATGCTTTATTAGGACGGCCCCAACCCGTGTGTTTTCTGCATGCAGCGTGTAGGTTAGTAAGGAAAAAAAATGCAGCATGTAGGTTAGTTAGGAAAAAAATTAGACGTGGTGCAAATCATGCAGCCGACCCTTAGTTTTAGGAACCAATAATCATGTTCCTTCCTTTTTCTTGTTCATTCGTGTGAACAGATCAAGCAGCCGAATGTCTTTATTCCTTTCTTCCCATGGACAATCAGCGCATCAAGGAGGTGACCTCCCATCCCATAGACCCGGCGACCTCCCTTCTCAAGGACGAGGAGATCAAGTTAGCGGACTCTGTTCCATTGGACAAACAGCAGATCAAGCCGGCGACCGTGCTATGCCTCATGCGTCTTCAAGTGCCCGGGACGACGAACAACTTAATGAATTGGTTCTCGGACTTGGCATCCTACAAGTGTACCATCTGCGGCGAGATACGAGTTTTCTCTGAGCCGCCCTCAAAAGAATCTTCAACAAACAACTCGGAGTATAAAGGTAGCGACGACAAAAATAATGGCAGAGACTCGGACACCGGATTGAAGATTAGAGAATTTGAGAAAAGCAAATACAAAAACATGTAGGACTTGATCGGTACTCTACTTTCGATGTGTTCCCGATGTAGGAGTTGAAGATTACAACATGTCGGTTTGAGCATGAATAAAATTATTGCCGTATGTGTTCCCGATTGTAGGAGTTGAAGATTATGACATGCTCGTTTGACTAAGAATAAATTTATTGCCATGCGTATACTCTACTTTGGATGTGTTCCCGATGTATGCATACAGTTCCACATGACTTTGAGTGTGCAAACGTTAATCACCATACACGTATTATTGCCACTGGGTGTAGAAAAAAGTTGAAGCCAAGAAGAAAAACATTAAGAGTTGAATGGGTAACCATTATGAGTAACACTAATCCGATTATATTAGTGAAGACCCTTGAATAAACCCATTTAGAGTTCAACGGGAAACACTAAGAGTTGAACAGGAAACCACTCGACAACATTATCATGGTAGGCACTACACATCCGATAAAGATCCAATGGTCGTTAACAATGCTTGCAGCACATTGTAATGCCACCGGGAGATCGCCGAGCCTCTAGCGAGAAACGGGAGAGAGGCTTGGCGAGAACTATGAGAGAGGCTCGGCGATCTCCCGGTGGCATTACTATGCGCTGCAAGCATTGTTAACGATGTCATTAAATCTTCACTGGATGTGTAGTGCTTACCATGATAATGTCGTCGAGCGGTTTCCCATTCAACTCGTAGTGTTTCGCATTGAACTCCAAATGGTTTTAGTCAAGGGTCTTCGATAATGTAATTGGATTAGTGTTACTCATGATAGTGTTCCATTCAACTCTTGATGCTCTTCTTGGCTTCAACTCTTTGTTACACTCAATGGCAATAATATATGTATGGTGATTAACATGTGGACGCTCAAAGTCATGTGGAAATATATGGATACATCGGCAACACATCAAAAATAGAGTAAACGTACAAAAATAAATGTATTCATACTCAAACAGACATGTCATAATCTTCAACTCTTACATCACGAACACATCAAAAGCAGAGATATGACAATAAATAGAAGTAGAGATACAACAATAAATTTATTCATGCTCAAACCGACATGTTATAATCTTCAACACCTACATTGTGAACACATCGAAAGTGTTAGAAAGAGACCGCAGAGGAGCAAGAGGGAGTTGGAGTGAAGACAGGAAAGTGGTTTACTTAAGCTGTTTAACATATTGCTGCCCTGAGGCATATATATAGTACAGGAGAAGTCGGTTCCTATGCAAACCGACCATGCAGCTCTAGCAGCTGCTGGTACATGCAAAAACCAAATTGACTATTGTTGTCTACATGCATGCACTACCTTACTAAGGAAGCTCCAGCCGGCCTACCACTAGTCTACTACTCCCTAGCTAAGTAAATACTCCCTTCGTCTGGAAATACTTGTCGAAGAAATGGATGTATCTAGATGTATTTTAGTTTTAGACATCCATTTCTGCGACAAGTAGTTCGGACGGAGGGAGTATAACACAAGGATTACTGCTAACAGAAAGTAGAGTACCGATCAAGTCCTACATGTTCCCATATTTGATGTTCACAAACTCTCTAATCTTCAATCCGGTGTCCAAGTCGCTGCCATTATTTTCATCGTCGTTACCTTTAAACTCCGAGCTGCTCGTTGAAGATTCTTTTGGGAGCAGCTCGAACAAAACTCGTATCTCGCTGCAGATGGTACACTTGTAGGATGACAAGTCCGAGAACCAACTCATTAAGTCGTTCATCGTCCCAGGCACTTAAGACACATGACGCATGGCACGATCATCGGCTTGATCTGTTGTTTGTCCAATGGAACGGAGTCCACCGGCTTGATCTCCTCATCCTTGAGAAGGGACGTCGCCGGCTCCATGGGATGGGAGGTTGCCTCCTTGGTATGCTGATTGTCCATGAGAAGGAAGGAAGAAAGACAGTTATCTGCTCGATCTGTTCACACGAACGAACAAGAAAAAGGAAGGAACAAGATTATTCGTTCCTAAAACTAAGGGCCGGTTGCACGATCTACACCAGGTCTAATTTTTTACTAACAAACCTACACGCAACATGTGATCTTGTTTTTATAACATACCACTTCTCAAACTGTAGAGAAGTAGTTGTTACTAGAAGGGCTACGGGGGAATTGCTAGTACTTGAGTTTATAACCATCCTCTAGCCAAAACCCAGCCCACTCTCATTTTCTGTTTCGATCCGGCAATCTAAGGGTGTATTTGGTTCGGGTCATGGGGTGGAATGGAACGGGTCCATTCCGCATTTGGGCCCTGTTCTCGTGTTTGGTTTGATTTAGGAATCGAAACCCACTCGTTCTCCCGAACAGAATATTCATATGTGGAACGCACTTATACCTCCAATATAGAGGAACCACGCGGAACAGCCTCTTGCTCTCATCTCCCTACCGACGCACTCGCCCTGCGAACCCTCTCCCTCACGGTCGTCGCTCCTCCTCCCTCATCTCTCCCAAGGCCAACAGTTCTCCTTTCTCGTCTCTCCCTCAATTTGACGGCTCTCCCCTTCCGTCTCTCCCTCTGGCCGGTAGCTTTGGGCCAGCAATCCCCTCATCCCTGCCGCCTCATCCCTGTTGGCAGCGCCACACCACAGATCTAGCTGAAGGAGATGAGTGACAAACACGGCGGAGTGGCGGGCACGTCAGACGTTTGGTGCCGCCCTCATCTATATATGGCTCGTCGTCGCTTCCTATAGCGGGCGCGCCGGACCTCGCTTGTTGGAGGCGACCTGACCGGATCTGCGATAGAGCGGCAGCGACCTCTTGCTAGACGATGCGGTCTTCCGTTTAGGACTCGCAGGAGCCACTTCCCATTCTTCCTCCAATCTGATGCTTACTCAATGGCAACGAGCCAACTAGCATTAACCCTAAATTTATTGCTTAGAGTCAGCTAGTTATTCTTTTTGTTTTCAGGTAGGTTATCATGCAAGAGAGATAGTTGTATATTTATCATAATAAGCAGTGCATGTTTCATCTTCAAATCACCGTAAGTGTTCGAGAGAAAGCAGATTGAAATAAAATTGAGATATGGGGCACTTTGTTATGCTTGTGAGTCAATTTATAAATTTTTTATCCTACAAATACAACTGAAATGCCATATAATTTGTTCTTAAACATATAAAGCTATATTGTTTTTTATGTTGGCCTCACACACTTTGTTGGCATGCCTGCGGCTTGGCCTTGTTTTTTATGTTTTGGGCTTGTTGAGTTGTGCCCTCAGCAGAACCTAGTACTTTTCGTCTCTGTCGCTCTATGTTTGTGTGTGAGGGTGTGAACCTTATTGTACTCGTTGGTTGTGATGGTTTGCTTTATTTATAAAGCGGGGCAAAAGCCTTTTTCGGTAAAGCTATATTGTCACTATCCCATTCCATCTCGCCAACCAAACACCGAAATGTCACCATTCCATTCCAGCTATCTTAAACACGGGAACAGAACCAACCCATTCCGGAGGAATGGAACCATGACATTCCATTCAATTTCGTTCCCCAACCAAACACGCCGTAAACTTACTCCGACTCCGCCTCAAACAAAAGACTGACCCCCTATCCTAGCCACACCTCCTTGTCCCTGCAACGAGACATCTTCCTCGGCTATGAAAGCTTCCTTGAGACTCAAGTCACCTCAAATTCGTTGCACACTTTTGCGGATTCATTTTCCACCATTGATTTGAGTGGACTACGAAACCTAGGGCCAAGTCAACCAACCTAACCCCTCTCTATATAAGCTCCTCCTACCCCAGGGCTCTAAACCCCAAAACCATAGCTCCCAAGCTGCCCAAAGTCAAAACTTGCGCATCTCATTAGACGGCAAAAAATCTTTTGTAATCTCTTCGTTCTCATCGACTCGAGTATCTTCTCAATGAACCCACCATTGAAGTTGTGTGGGATTGTATCTTCTTCAAGCCTCAAAATTTCATGAAGATCCAACAGTTAAATAATTGATTTTAGAACAAAACAGTGAGACATTGTCCAGACGATTCTGCACGCAGCTGCAAACGTCAATTTGACATCTTCTCTTCTTCAATTCTATGAGTTATTCAAGGATACAACCATGTCAATTTTATCTATAGGATGTTACCAACACAGCAAGCGCTTGATATATAGCTATTGAATGCCCATAGTATTTGCTAACATCCTATTCAAATTAACATGGTTCGATCATTGAATAACTCACCAAACCGAACGCTCGCAGCTGCATGCAGAATCTTTTGGACAATGTCTCCCTATTTCAATTGAAAACGGAGATTCGTCTAAAGATTGGCGGGTGGCGGCTGCTAACTAGTGGGCAGACTTGACAGGACAAATGCCTCTTGCAGATGGTGATGGGCAGCGGGCGAACTGACGTGTGCTTGTCAGTTGGTGCTAGCTTGATGGCTTCAATCAAGGGAAGCAGATGGATGTGTGGTGGTGTAGATCGAAGGAGAAAAGAAACGAGACCAGAGAATGATCGGGATGAACACGAGCTGCGTGTGCGGGGAGTGAAAAAAAATAGGCTCTAATACCATGTTAGGGGAAATAGCAACTTGTATTCCCAGGTGGCCATAGGCCAATATATATACACGTACATGCAGCAGCAGGGTGTAGGCTAGAGTTGAAACACATAAGATCTTGAAACCAAGTCATGGTTATGGCACGTGGCTAGCAAACTTCCACGCACCCCTGCCCATGGCTAGTTTGGTGATATTCCAGTCCTTCATATCTCTACTTACGGACTCCTGCCATGTCAAGTTTGGTCTACCCCGACCTCTCTTGACATTATCAGGTTTGGTCGTCCGCTATGCATTGGCGCTTCTGGAGGCCTGCATTGTATGTGGCCAAACCATCTTAGATGATGCTGGACAAGCTTCTCTTCAATTGGTGCTACCCCAACTCTATCACGAATATCATTCTGGACCCCGATCCTTTCTTGTGTGGCCACATATCCATCTCAACATGCGCATCACTGCTACACACCTAACTGTTGGACATGTCACCTTTTAGTTGGCCAACATTCAGCGCCATACAACATCGCATGTCGAATCGTTATAAGATAGCACCTGTCTTTTAGCTTTTGGGGCACTCTCTTGTCACAAAGGACGCCAGAAGCTTGGCGCCACTTCATCCATCCAGCTTTGATTTGATGGCTCATTTAGCTCAAATATTGAAAGGTGGTGTCCTTCTGAGGTACCACCTGCCCATCAAGGCTAACCTCCTCGTGCCTAGTAGAACTGAAGCCGCAACTCATGTACTCGGTTTTAGTTCTACTATAAGTCTAAAACCTTTCGATTTTGAAGTTTGTCTCCACAGCTCTAACTTTCTATTGACCCCCGTCAGTCTATAGTTGACTAGCACCACATCATCCACAAAGAGCATATCCCATGGGATCTCCTTGTATATCCCTTGTGACCTCATCCATCACCAAAGCCAAAAGATAAGGGCTCACAACTGACCCTTTGTGCAGTCCTATTTGATTAGGAAGTTATCATAGTCGCCATCACTTGTTCGAACACTTGTCACAACATTATCGTACATGTGAGGGTAATGTACTTTGCTAGGACTATGTGTTTCTCCAAGGCCCACCACATGAAATTCTGTGGTATCTTATCGTAGGCCTTCTCCAAGTCAATGAATACCATATGCAGGTCATTTTGCTCCTTATATCTCTCCATAAGTTGTCGTAGCAAGAAAATGGCTTCCATTCTCGACCTCCCAGGCATGAAACCAAACTGATATTGGGTCATGCTTGTCATTCTTCTTAAGCGGTGCTCAATGACTCTCCCATAGCTTCATTGCATGGTTCATCAACTTAATCCCACAGTAAATAGTACAACTTTGAACATCCCCTTGTTCTTAAAGATTGGTATTAATATGCTATGCCGCCATTCTTTGAGCATCTTGTTTGCCCCGAAAATGAGGTTGAAAAGCTTAGTTAGCCATACTATCGCTATGTCTCCGAGGCCTCTCCAGACCTCAATGGGGATACAATCAAGGCCCGTCGCCTTGCCTCATTTCATCCTTTTTAAAGTCTCCCTGACCTCGAACTACACAAAACGCTTGTTGGTATCACCAAAGGAGTCGTCCAGTTCAATGGCAGAGCTATCATTCTCTCCATTGAATAGCTTGTTGAAGTACTCTCACCATCTATGCTTGATCTCCTCGTCCTTCACCAGAAGCCGACCTGCTCCGTCCTTGATGCACTCGACTTGGTTGGCATCCCTCGTCTTCCTCTTTCAGATCTTGGCCATCTTATAGATGTCCCTTTCGCCTTCCCTCGTGTTTAAACGCTGGTAGAGGCCCTCATACGCCCGACCCCTTGCTTCACTCACAACTTTCTTTGCAGTCTTCCTTGCCATCTTGTACTTTGATATGTTGTCTGCACTCCTATTCAATTGTAGGCGTCTGAAACAGTCTTTCTTCTAATTAATAGCCACATGGAAAATACAAAGGGTAAAGCTATGTATATATTACTCTAACAGTAACAACCACTCTTCTAGGGTTTGAAAAGTAATTGTTACTACTTTTGAAGCCCCTCGTCGAGACGAACTCACAGGTGAAGACGGGTCGATAATTGGATTAACAATTTGTGTGATAAATCATTTTGAAAATTTGGATTTAGTAATTAAGCCGGTGATGCAAGCATGAGGTCGACGATTACGCATGAATGCATGCATGCATGTGATTTTTAGAGTTATATTAGTGATGTTTTTGACCTTTCGCATTCTAGTCTCTTGGCATCCTCTTGTAGCCTTTTGGCAACCTCATGTTTGTGTATATATGTTGGCTTTGGCCTCTCAATAACATAAGTTGCATATTTCCTAACATGGTATCAGAGCTTAGGGTTTTTTTTTCGCACGCGCAACTCATGCTCTCGATCCAATTTTGTGCCGCCGTTGTTTTCTTCACCGGCCACTGCTACACCTCCCTTCCCCGTTAGACACCGATGCTCTTCTCTCTCGGCTAGCCGCTCCTTCGTTCCCCACTAGCTGTTGCTCTTGTCTCGTCAATGCAAGCAGACCCAAGTCACCGGTATGTGGATTCTTCACGGTTGCCCTGCACGTCCAGATCGTGCGCTGCCCAGCTCGAAGATCGCCGGCTCTCATCAAAGTTTGGCCGCCGGCACCGGCTCCCGTCCAAGATCGGCCGCCAGTTCCACCGCAGGCTCCGTCCCATATCATGTGCCGCCTAGATCACCGGCTCTCCTCCAAATTTGGCCGCCGGCCACCTGTTCCCGCCCAGGCTGTCGTCCGCAGCGCCTGGTTCCCTCCCAAGATCGATTGTCGGCCGCCGGTTTCCGTGCTCCACCGCCGCAAGCTTGCGTGCGTTGACTGCGTCGGGGTCGCATGATCCAAGCAGTGTGTGCGTGCCTGCTAAATCGTTAGATCAGCTAGCGTGCGTGCTATTCTCCAGGCCCATGCTAGATCGGCTTGCTTAGGCCGCTGGTGGGCCGCCGTGCTCCTCGATTAATTAGCCAGCTTGTTTGGTTGTCCCCTAATACTTTCAATGTTGCATTCATTAAAAAAAGAAAAAACAGAAGAAAAAAAGTGAGAAAAAAAGAGAGAAAAAAATGTCTTCCTCGTCGGGCTATGTTGCCACCCCGCTCTGCGAGGTAGTATTCGACGGTGTTCCTTACATTGACTCAAGTCTCGCACATACATCGTCGCTCGGTGCTTGGTGCTTGTTCGTCTGTGACGTTGTCGCCTATGGCGTTTTCAGCGGGCTGTGTTGATCGCTATTCATCGACTCTTCTCACGTCTTCTGCCCCCGATGGTGCCCGCTCTACACCGACTCCTCTCGCGGCTTCCTTACACGGCGGTGACCGCTCTATTTTGACTCCCCCAGTGACTCCACATGCGGCTCTACGTCGACTCGCTACTCTCGGTTGACTGTACACGCGGCTTCCACTGGTGGTGGCGACTACTCATCACCGACAGGTGTCTCTACCTTGACCTCTTCCGTCTTGTCCCTATCTGCACGTGAGATTGCGCAGCTGCGATGCATGCTTGCTGCTTGGGATTCTTCACTGACATGTTCTGCAGTTTTCGTGACTGACTCTTCTGGCACTTAGAAACCACATTCCACTCATTCAGGTACATCCCCATGGATCCTTGATACTGGAGCTTCTTTTCATATGACTTATGATTCCTCATCTTTGACATCCGTTCGACCTTTTGAGTCTCCTGTTTGTATTCTTCCGGCTGATGGCACTCCTCTCCCTGTAGCTACTCGAGGCACTCTTAGCACTTCTTCATTTCATGTTCACTCTGTCGCTCATGTTCCTCGACTTACCATGCAGCTCATATCTGGGGGGTCAGATTGTTCACTCTAGTTGTAGGGTCATTCTTAACTTTGATTTGTGTTCCGTTAAGGATCGCCGCACGGGTGCTCTACTTAATGTTGGCCCTCAACACCCTAATGGTCTCTGGGAACTTGACTGGATTGTCTTCCCTCCGCTGCCACCGCCGCCGGTCTTGCAACCCCTGTTGCTGCATCTACCAGCTCTTTTCAGCAGTGGCATCATCGTCTTGGCCATGAATGTGGCTCTCGCCTCTCGTCTTTGGTTCATCATGGTGTTCTAGGCTCCGTCTCCGATAACGCTTCGTTGGATTGTCTAGGTTGTAGGCTTGGTAAGCAGATTTAGCTACCCTATCCTCACAGTGAGTCAGTGTCCGAGCATCCTTTTGATCTCGTTCACTCTGATGTTTGGGGTCCGGCTCCCTTCGCTTCGAAAGGGGGTCATCGCTACTATATTATCTTCATAGATGATTTTCTATGATACACTTGGATCTATTTCATGTCTTCTCGTAGTGAGGTCTTATCTATATACAAAAAATTTGCCGCCATGCTTCATACCCAGTTTTCCACTCCTATTCGAGTTTTTCGTGCAGATTCAGCTGGTAAGTATATCTCCCATGCGCTGCAAGGATTCCTGGCTGGGCATGGTGCCTTACTCAGTTCTCTTGCCCTGGTGCTCATGCTCAAAATGGTGTGGTTGAGCGCAAGCATCATCACCTTCTTGAGACGGCGCGTGCCATGATGATCGCCGCCTCTCTTCCGCTCACTTCTGGCCTGAGGCTGTCACCACTTCCACCTATCTCATCAACATTCAGCCATCTGCTGCTCTACAGGGTGGTATTCCTCTCGAGCGTCTTTCTGGTCGTTCTCCTGATTATTCGGTGCTTCGTTTGTTTGGTTGCGTTTGCTATGTTTTGCTTGCCCCGCGTGAACGCACCAAACTGGCTGCTCAGTCTATTGAGTGTGTCTATACAATGATGAGCACAAGGGCTATCAGTGTTGGGATCCTATCGGTCGTCGGATGCGTATTTCTCGGGATGTGACCTTTGATGAGCCTCGTCCCTTCTACCCACGTCCATCCTCATCGGCCTTTTCCACGGAGGACATCTCTTTTCTTACGTTTCCAGATACACCTCCCTTTGTACCCAGTATTCCTACTCCTCGTCCCGTTGTTGCAGATCCGACCCCGTCCTCTCCTACGGTTTATTCTCCTCCCTCATCGCATGACTCTCGACCTTCATCACCGATACCTTCCCCGTTACCACCTCCAATGGTTCCACCTCTTCCCTCCTTTCCTTTCCATTATACTCCACGTATTGTTGATGAGTCTACTGATGTGCCCTCTACTTCTGGTGTGTCGTCCTCTCAGCCGACTTATGGTCTTCGTTCTCGGCCTTGTCCGCCCCCTGACAGATATTCTCCTTCTCGCTATGGTCTTTCGAGCCCACTTCTTATCGAGATGTTGTTCATCTTGAATGGCAATTTGCGATGGCTGAGGAGATTGCTGCCCTTGAGCACACAGGTACGTGGGATCTAGTTCCTCTTCCTCCCGGTGTTCGTCCCATCACTTGTAAGCGGGTCTATAAGATAGACTCGCTCTGACGGTTCTCTTGAGCGCTATAAAGCTCGTCTTGTGGCTCGTGGCTTTCAGCAGGAGCATTGTCGTGATTATGACGAGACCTTTGCTCCTGTGGCCCATATGACCACTGTCCGCACAATTCTCGCCGTGGCCTCTGTTCGCCATTGGTCTGTGTCTCAGCTCGATGTGAAGAATGCCTTTCTAAATGGTGAGTTGCGTGAGGAGGTTTATATGCAGCCACCACCTGGGTATTTTGTTCCTGGTGGCATGGTTTGTCGTCTTCGTCGCTCTCTCTATGGCCTTAAGCAAGCCCCCCGTGCCTGGTTTGACCGTTTCGCCTCTATGGTGACAGCAGTCGGTTTTTCGCCCAGTGCTCATGATCCAGCGTTGTTTGTCCACCTTTCTGCTCGTGGTAGGACTCTTCTTCTTCTATATGTTGATGACATGATCATCACTGGCGATGATTCTGAGTACATTGCCTTTGTCAAGGCCCATCTCAGTGAGCAGTTCCTATTGTCTGATCTTGGTCCTCTTTGTTACTTTCTTGGGATTGAGGTTTCCTCCACCTCTGATGGCTTTTCTTCCAAGAAAAGTATATCCAGGATCTTCTTGCTCGTGCGGCTCTTAGTGATGAGCGCACCGTTGAGACTCCTATGGAGCTCAATGTTCACCTTCGCGCTTCTGATGGTGAGCCCTTGTCTGATCCGACGCGTTATCATCATCTTGTGGGAGTCTTGTCTATCTTGTTGTCGCGCGTCCGGATATCTCCTATCCTGTCCATATTCTGAGTCAGTTTGTTTCTACTCCCACTTCAATTTACTATAGTCACCTTCTACGTGTTCTACGATATCTTCGTGGCACGATCTATCGTCGTCTCTTTTTCCCCCATTCCAGCTTGTTACAGCTCCAGGCCTATTCGGATGCTACGTGGGCTAGTGATCCTACGGATCGCGGTTCACTTTCTGTTCACTGTGTTTTCTTGGTGGTTCTTTCATTGCCTGGAAGATGAGGAAACAGACTGCAGTTTCCCGTTCAAGTGCAGAGGCTGAGTTGCGAGCTATGGCTCTTCTGACAGCAAAGGTGACTTGGTTACGATGATTACTGTAGGATTTAGGTGTTTCTGTTACTACACCTACCACCCTCTTGTCAGACAGTACAGGTGCTATCAGTATTGCGCGGGATCCCGTGAAGCATGAGCTTACCAAGCATATTGGTGTTGATGCTTCTTATGTGCGCGCTGCTCTGCAGGATCATGTTATTGCTTTTCAGTATGTGCCTTCTGAGTTACAACTAGCAGACTTCTTCACGAAGGCCTAGACTAGAACTAGAGCGCAACATGGATTTCATCTCTCCAAACTGAATGTTGTGGATCCACCATGAGTTTGAGGGGGTGGGGGGGTAGAGTTATATTAGTGATGTCTTTTAACCTTTTGCATTCTAGTCTCTTGGCATCCTCTTGTAGCCTTTTGGCATCCTCATGTATGTGTAGCCTCTCCATAGGGCAAAATTCCCTTGACAAGCCACAGCGTCATAAGATTATCTATCACAAGAATCTTTGTTATTTGATTGGTCCTCTACCCTCAATAAATGTTGTAAACTCCTTTTGGAGACACATATATCTGACATACCGCAACAAAGTCCAATTTTTAGCATACTCTTTAGTTCCAATATGCAGCAGCGCCAAGCTTTGAGGTGGAGCATGTCGGACTGAGCAAAGTGGTTTGTTTCATACTCCCTCTGTTCCTTTATGTAAGGTGTATTATTTTCGGCACGATGACCAAGGCACGGAATTATAGACATGTTAGGACGAAATTACCCTTGGCAAATTTATTTGTTAGTGGGAAGTAAATCAGTTAGTCGAGGAAAGTATGAGATACATGCAATCGACTGAGAGATATTTTCCTTCTTTTGCTACAAGGAGATACATACAATCAGGAGAGAGATACATTCCCTTTTTTTGGAGGGCTAACAAGGGAATTATGAGAAGTTAGAAGAAATGCACCTTACATTCTGGAATTTTATCAAAAAATAAATACACCTTATATAAAGGAATGGAGGGAGTAGGAGATAAAACCCAGATCACTGAGTCTGGGTAAGAAATGGAATAAGGTCTAACAGGATGAGAGCACTAGCTTTAGCCTTTTGGAGAAGCAAACACAAAGCACCCATGTTGCATACGAGTCATATCATCAATTAGGAATGGATGGAGTTAGAATTGAGTTATCCTAGATTAAGAGTAAGAGTAAGAGTATGAAGTCCTAGCCAGGATCACCCCAACCCATAGGACCAAGTTGTGGTTGGATGGCGAGAAGGTTGATTGTACCCCTAGCCCACTAGGGTTCAAACCCCAAGTTTGTGGCCATGTGTGTTTCACCAAGGCATGATGTTCCTTCAATGGGAGGCTTCCTGCCGATAGCGAGGTGCCTGGTGACTTCATCAATCTTAAAGCTTTGTGACTCTATTCTTTTGTAGGTGCATGTATGCGTGTGCTTTTAAGTTGTACTCGGTGTTTCTAAAGAAGAGGATCACCCAGCCCAGAATAATTGCCTTTTCGCTTTTGAAATTCTATTTTTACCTTCCCCAAATAAATCAACCATAGCTCAGAGTTCATTGACACAGATGAGGGTGAGCATGCATTATTGTGTTACCAATCCGATCAAAGCTTGAGATTCACAATCTTTTCTTCCCTTCTCTAGTTCCACGAAAGACCAGCACAAACCACTGTAGTTTCTATTTGCCTTTTGTCATGAAAGAAGGATATTTCATGAAGCCATATATAACACATCAAACCATGACCCGGACACAACATGCAGGGGAGAAACATGACCACATAAGCTCAGATGGCAACATTAACTCGATGCAATATCGTATGCTGAATCTAACATAATGAATTACCTTATTGTGAGATCTATCAAGGGCAACAATTTCTCCTTTGTCCCTCATAAGGATAGCAATTGCTGTTGTTTTCCCTCCTGGAGCAGCACACATGTCCAATATTTGCTCTCCTGGTTGGGGATCTGTTAAATAAAATAAAGGACAGGAAATACTGTTGTTTATATGAAAAAACACTCAAACCCAAGATAACCCAAGGTCGCCATTATAATTACAGCAGCAAAATTCTAAAGCATGCAAGTAATATCTTGTAGGTCAACCATATGTGGACATGCATGTTGCTAGGAGAAAACTAAATCAGATGTCCCACGGTTCAACATTTCAACTGTTTTGTTTCTAGCAAGAGTAATTGGTTGACTATTCCAACAACTTCTTTTGTAGTTTTAGTTAAATAAAATACGTAAAGACAGGCTATAGCTCGTGCCCTCTAACCTACCCCTACCCCTCCCGGCGCCTCCCCTCCCAACAGCCCCACGCCAGCTCCTACTCTAAGTTCGGCGGCCACCTCCACAGGAAACATTTCTATCCATATTTAAACAGTTAGAGATCATAAGGACGAGCAGCATAGCTGTCCTTCAGTGACATACACCTAACAGCATGGCCATAGCAAATGAGATAATCCAAAAGCAATCCCAACATGACACATAAGCAAACGGCTATAGGCCAGCAGTGATAACAAACATAGATAAAGTTCAAAAAACCAAAAGATTTGAAGGGCGCAAAGGAGCCCATCCCACCAAGGCCATCAGTCCACATCTTCATTGATAATCCTTGGAAGCTGAAGCTTTGCTGCATTGGAGGGATGCCACAGTAGCCAGTTCCAGTGGCCTGGGTGGTGTCCAGGGGCAGATAAGGTGCATGCTGGCAATAAGGTGGTGTGATGTCCAACTCCAGGTTTTAGAAGAGGGCTTCTTGCAGGAAGGAGATGAGACCCCCGGGAGCTTGCCCTTCTTAGATTGCAGAGGGTATGGCGTCTTGAGACCATCATGAAGCTGGCTTATGTGAGGGCTCCTCCTGAGTGAAGCTTCAGAGACATGAACAGTTTGCGTTTGCACCTGAAGTAGGTGATCCGAACACCTCTATCATCCTGGAAGCAATCCTCAAAACGATCAAAACAGGAAACATGCTGTGGGAGCAGTAGCAGCAGGTCCTCTGACAGATTCTGATCAAAGCAGAGCTTCTTAGAGGCAGTACGAAGGTCAGCAGAAGTACTCATATTGACAATAAGTTTGAGGGGAAGGGTGGGCTGAGATCCTGCATGTCTACAGTGACCCTCTTTTCAGGAGCTCTGATGTTAACAATAGAAAAACACATTTAAGAATCTGAATATTTTGCCATTCGAAGAGCAACTCCACCACTTCCTAAAGACTGACAGGAGAGTTAGCCCAAGCAGTGTCCACAGCGACACTCTCATGATCAGGAGCACTGTCGCTAACACTGTCTGAATATGCATCACTATTATCAATCAGCTAGATCTTAACAGAGGAACGAGGCTCTGAAGACTGACCATCTTGCAGCTGTTGGTCTCTAACCAGGGTAGGAGGGTGTCCAGGGTCCATGGCAATTGAGCAGACACATTATCATTCCCATTGTTATTCTCAGCATGGTGGAACTGACCCCACACCATATCAATAGGATGGTGATACTGGACAAGACCATGGTAAGGATGTGGGTCTACATGTGCGAAAGGGAGGTCCTCAGCATACGGAATCTGTCCTAGAGGCCTGGGAAGTTTGGAAGCATTGGAGTGCCAGGGTGTTTGAGGGAGCTAGGCCAAACATTCAGGCTCTTCTGCATAGGGTGGCCGACGGGTGTGCTTAGCGGTGCCTCTGCCCTCCACGAACACCTCCTTAGGTTGCTTGTCCCCCACTATTAGTCGGTCTCAGTGAGGTCACGACCATCCTACAACTACTATTTCCTTAGCTGTAGCCATTCTTTTATTGATTACCCCGTACCTTTACTTAATCCTAACTTGCTAGAAAGCAAGCAGCAGTTTGTTTTCAGATACATATTATACATACAAATAATAAAGACCACAGCAACAGATAAAATGAGTTGGATAAAATCACACTTCTGGTTGATGTAACAACAAAGAAATGTTCTAAAAAAAATACAAGTCATACCAAGGACATGAGCAGCCACAATACTTGGCAAATTTTGAAGAAATATCTCCCCTTCAAGCACGTCTAAATGATAAAAGAAAAGGACAGTTAGTTTTAATGAATCTGAAAATGTACAGTACAACAGATGCGAAAGGCATTTTGCATCATCCACAGTTCCATGCTATATCACTTTTTCTGAGCTTTGGAATGCATCATCCACAGTCCACGAACTAGTCGGTCAAACTCAAGATAAATATATGTGTTGGTTACTAGTCCAGAACAACAGATATGATTTACAGCGAAATGTCCGATATGGAAATATGGAAGCTAACTATGGGTAATGGTAACTTCGTGGGGATCATTGGCACTAGTTCTCACTGCCACAGACGATTGCTCAGGTAAAGTTAGCTTTCGGCCAGATATGCTTCATGAAGATCATTGCCATGGTACCCCCATATTCAATATACTTCTTAAACAAATCTATTATATCGATTTTTCATTCTCAAAATATCTTACTAACTATTCTAAGATACCTCAAATACAAGTCCTATGAGAAAATATCATCAGAGCCCTAAGTTTACGCACAGAGAAGTATAGAACTCAAGCGAAATTTTTCATAAAACTAACTTTGGGGTATCTATTAATTACTAATGAGGCACACTTAAGAATGATAACAACATATAATCACTTTATCTATGTGATTAACTTGGTGAAATTTCTTGAACCTCACTTCTCTACTCCTCTTCTTAAGTGAACCAGGCTCTGACAAACAAACACATGTGTGCGCGCACATTCAAGCCCCCTATTAACTTTACTTCCTAACATCGTCGATCTGCAGGTCGTCATACTGACGTGCTGCCGGCAGCCACCAGGATAGAGCGTCTCCATCAAGGTTGCTCTGATACCATGTGGTTAACTTGGGAAAAAGTTTGGAACCTCGCTCTATATTCCTCTTCTTCTATACATGCATCTATATATTGGCCTTCGGGGCTAGGCTCCAATAGCCAGCAGTCGGAGATGATTCCGGCAAATCCTGGTGTGGTGATTGTCGGAGGGGAAACAAGGAGGCGAGTTTACCCAGGTTCGGGCCCTCTTGGTGGAGGTAAAACCCTACTACTGTTGTGTATATTGCGATTGTGGTGTACAAAGTACAAGTATGAACAAGGGATTGTAATGTATCTATCGACTAGCTCAGCCTCGGCTTATATAACATACCGAGGCCCCTAGGGTTACACAACCTAGTCGGCTACGTACGTGGAGGGGAGTCCTCCGTGGCTCTGGCTTCTTTGTCTTTGATGGCAAGGCTTCTAGAGTCTGCACTTACGAGGCCCGTGGGTTGTACTGATGGCCTAGGGCAAAACCAGCCAAAAGGGCACCCTTTGGGCTGGCAACCGACAAGGTGCGGCACCCCTACGCCGTAACACCGCCAGTAACCCTGAATCGGTCTTCAAACTTGGTTGCACCTTGACCAGCACCGAACTACACATTGTCTTCAGCTTGCCGAGGTTGAAACTGGTTCTTCAAAGCTTTCCCAACAGCATCTGCTCGCACTCGGCCTTCGAATGACGGACTGCTTCCGAAGTTGCACGAACAACTTCGGTCTAGAATTGTTGATGAAGATAGCTAAACTGCGCCACAAGAAGTTTCCCGCGCATCCGACCCTCGCGGGCCGAACTCCCACGCGACATTTACAAACTCAACTTGTCCAGTCTTGCTTGTCAGACCGGACCGATCTCATCAGCTAGTCAAACCGGACCATGTGTCAGACCTGAACCGCTAGTCAAAGTGACGTGTGGGAGTGGGCCCCACCAAGGCCACGTCCCATGAACTAACGACGTGTGCCTCGATTCCCGCACGCAGCTAACGGCGGACTCCGCGATCCCCATGCGCCTTTAACGTTGTTATCAGGATACGAAGAGATAGCTTGCCGCGTGGCGTTAATTGATGCCGTTGTTCAACCTCCCATACACCTATATAAGGGGAATGAACGGAGAGGGGGAGGGCTTTACACTCTCACCTCCTCCGCTTCCTTCTTCCTCGCACCGATGCCGCGTCCTGTTGCTCCGCTGCGTGGCCACACTACAGCCCCAAGGCAGCACCACAACGCCACCATGGGCAAGCACCGCCTGATGAACGGCGAGCCCTTCAACAACGGGACCGCAAGGAGGTCCCATCAAAGACCAAGGGCAAGCGGATGTCTTCAACTAACCGGCGGCCAGCTAGAACGCCTCGCAAACGGTAGCCGTCTCCCTCAGCCTACCATTGCCTTCTCGCACTCTCCGGTCATCATGGCGGAGAACGGCGATGTCTTGGCGGAGGTCGTGCCCAAGCCGGAGCAACACGAACGGGTTATTTTTCATCCCCCTTCCTCATCCACGGTATTGGATTTCCCATTCATCCTTTCTTTTGAGGTCTTCTGCATTCCTACTACCTCAAAATCCACCATACCCCCCCCCTCGATCTTGTGCTTCATCACCCTTTATGAGGCCTTTCTTTGTGTCGAAACCCACTTCGGCTTGTGGAGGAGGTACTTCCAAGTTAAGCTCCAAACAAACATGAGCGAGACCTGCGAGTGCGGAGGAGCCACCATCTACAAGCAGGCCAGATCCGAGTATCTCATCGGCGACTTCTTGGAAACCAATAAAAACATGGCAAGAAAAGTGGTTCTACGTCCACAACCCTCCCCAAGCTGGTATAGTCACACTTTATAGCCAGGTTCCCCCAATCAGTTCCCCAATCAAACGTCATTCCTAAAGTCCCAAAAACAATTTGGTAGAAACAGCCACAGTGAAGAGGCTTCACCGTAGAGTGTGCGATCTAGCCGACAAAGGAGTGAGCCATGTGCACGTGATGCATGTGGCCCTAAGGCGAGGTATCCAACCACTTCAATCCCGAGCTCACCCAATGCATCGGTACACAAAGGAAGATGATCCCACGAGGGCAATCTGGGATCCCTTCTTTGAATCCAAATTCATCCAAGAGATGCTCTCCCTGCTATTCAAGGGGAAGATGTCGGATTTTCCCACAGCACTATCCAACATGGGCTTCTCAGCCAAGGTGCTCGCTGCCGAGGTAAACATCACTCATCTTTTCCGCTTTGTCAATCCTCATAATCCAAACTGACTGATAATTTGTTCTTTACTCAGCCACATCGCTCATGGAGTCCGTTCACCGGCTCTACAGTCCAAGGACGAAGAGACCTTCGAGATGATATTCCTTCAATCCGTGAACAACTCCTAGACTGCCACATGTACACCGGCCTCCCACAACGAGGGGTCGTCGAACTCCAGCACGGAAGGCTTTATTGTCGTGAAGCGCACCCGAGATGAAGGGGCACCAAGCTCCCAGGTCGACCCGCCAAATCCGCCTGAAGAGGAAGAAAGGTGGGAAAAGCGCCAGAAGATATGCATGGACCCAGCGGCCAGCTCGGCTCTAGCCATTCCTCCCCAGCGCTACAGGTCATCGTTCTACTAGCGCCACCTCAAAAAAGTCCAAGCAAGGCTTAAAGAAGACCTATAAGTCATTTTTTCAGCTACTCTGTCCATTATAGTAGACTCGCTTTTTATATATAATTTGTCTTGCAGGCCACAGCGCGAGATAGGCGCCGATCTGGCTAGTGCCTCAATGGGCACTCCAGTCGTGACCCTTCATACCATGTGCGCGCTTTTGCTGGGGCACTGATAGCGGTGCCGGTCGCCCAAGCTCCTCCTTGCCCCAACATCACCTCCGCTTTCGAAGAGGACGAGCACAGCGAGGGAGCCGACCAGGCCGCACCGGATGATGTGGCGCAATCTGGAGGCGCCACTTCAAGAAGCCCACCTGCAGGCCAACCCCGAGCTTCTGAAGTGGAGAACGGAGGTCAGGAACGAAGAAAATGTCGGGGTGGTTAATTCCCCGGCTCCACAGACGCAAGAGCACTAATTGACACCGTCGCCGTCCTCCATCGATGAACCATCTTCACGCCCAGGGATATCGAAGGCCCTCGTCGTTCACATCGCAAAGGCAAGGAGACTGCCTGCCCTGTGACTCTGTCAAAGCAGTCATGACCCGGGTTCCATTAGAATTATAGTGCACTGTTTCGGAATGTTGTCCGCTCTGCACCATCGGGAGACTAAATAGTCCTGGCTCAACCCCTTTCTAAATGACAACCAACGGGACGCCCTGCGGTTCCTGAAGGAGAAGGCAGACGGGTTGAACCTCGGCGTTAAGCGGATGACCAACGTCTTCCGCTTGGCATGGAAGCGATGTTCTTTGCTCCTTTGCAAAAAAATGTTCAAAAATGTATCAAAAAAATTACTATTTGGCAGGAGCTAAGTGGTTCGTGCAGCTTAAGGCTACTGTCAACTGAGGCTGTTTAGTAGTTTAATTGCTTCGGTCATGGTCGTTATGTTGTCGCTAACGCATATGTAATTTGGTGTTGTTTATGTGGATTTGTGGGGCTGTACTTCTAATCTTCTATACACTTTTTCTTAATGCAACGATATGCAGCTCTCTTGCGTATTCAAGAAAAAAACATACCATTAAAAGATGGTAGTTTGTATACCCTCTCAGTCATCTCTACTGCAACTCCATGAAGAACACGAAATATTCCTGCCCTTGACATTGCAGCAATCCCTTGACCAATGTACAAACCCTTTCTCTCTTCATAATGTGCATCTGCAATGTTAAGTAGACTTTACAACTTATGACCTTGTATTTTGATCAGGGGAAACAACATTGTACACCAAACTAAAACAAATACAGCTCAACCATCTATTCTAAGGCATATAAGAAAAAACATATCAATTTATTCAACAAGGCATCAAAGAGAACTGGCAACTTCCACTACAAAAACTCACCTGACTGCAACCCCTGTAGAACGATTCCTCGTGTTATACCAACAGCCCAACCACTGTCCTTGACAGGTTGTTCAATAGCAACTGACACTGCAACCTTATCACCCTTTTCAACATGTGCACTGCAAGCTAAAACACCAGGGACATACACCTAAAGATAAAGCAAATGAACAGGAAATATCAAACATACAGAAAAGGGAGTGTGTGCTTCGTAATAACAGTGAACTTGCAGTGAGATAGCATCTAGGAGTAGTAATTAAGGTATTCCAAATTTCAAATTCCAGGGAAAAGATGTAGATGGATGAAGACATTAAGATTAATGCACACCGCCCAGTCTAGCACCAAGGACTTCTGAAAACTCTTTTCAGTAATTTATCAATTGCAGGTCAAGAAGCTCAAGAGAAAATAAATAGATGCAATAGTCAGCAAAGGGAAAAAACAATATAAGCATATTACATTTAACCAGAAAAAAGGAAATAAATTAGCTAACTGTAGAAGGGCAACAACAATCATTCCGAACTTGTTAAAGGTAGTTTAGTAAGATACAGTAGGTATTCCCAGTGCATCATGAGCATGTTTGTGACATTACGAACGATGTTTTGACTTACTGAGAAGTAGATAAACATGCATGAAAAAATGTGGCAGCTAAATTTGGGATTGAGAGTGATAACGCAAAACTTGGACATCATGCAAGACTTGAATGGCAAAAAAGAAGTCTAATGTCCTACGTCAATGTGGAAGTTTCTGAAAAAAATATGGAAGGAATAACCAACAGTGCCTTTTGAAAGATGGTGGTGGTTTTTAGAACACACCTGAGCTCCTCGAAGAACTGACTCTGCACATTTTCGACTTACAATTATCTCCTTCATAGAGTGACCAGGTTGGTCATTGTAATGCAGAGCATGTGGTCCTGAACCTCGAACAAATAAAACATTTTCAAGGCCTGAATATGGGCATTTGTGCACCAGGTAACTCCCTTCATGTGCTTGCTCTCCACCATTCTGCTCACCGATCTTCAAACCATTAAATCCACAAGAAAGTTCATTCTGATTTACCAATTTCAGCAGTTTTTGCATGACAGTATCAGTGGTAGACTTTAGAGTATTCACACGGATGCAAGAGTAGCAAGAAGGATGCCTGATCAAGAAAGTTAAACTTAGTTTAGTCATAACATAACATTAATACCGTAGGTCATTGGAAATTGGCACGAAACTGCAGATTTAGCTCCTTTTACTACTGCTACCATCAATCTCTACTTGACTGCATGGTGAAGTCATGAGCCACTCTAGTTTTCCACTTAGTATTTCCCAAGGCTAAACATAGTAAAGAAAAGTATGTACAGTATACTGTGAAGGAAGCCAAGGACACAGAGTACTATCCCAAGAAAACTCACCATAATCATAATACCTTGAAGTGTTGCTACGATTTAGCAACATCCACATGCTCAGTGAAGTGATACAAATGGTGTTTGTAGTAATAAGTGGAAGCAGCGAAAGCATATGCACAACAAAGTTCAGTGGGTGGGGTTTGAGCCAAGTTGCAGTTACATGCTCAAACCTCACAAGCTTTAACTCTCAACCCCAAATCATCTTGTTTTTCATCTCTTTCTCGAAACCCATTCTCCTTACACCATATGAATTAGGAAATTAACAGACAGTCATGGGATCAGAAAATTCGACAATCAATACACTGTAGTGGTGAGCTGAAGATGAATTTTCTATAAACCAATTGGCCAAGTAAAAGCACACTTCTGTTCTTAAATACCCCTTTTTGAGTTATATTTCTCTCCAGCTTAAATGTTCTTTTTTTTTTGAGAGAGAGAACACAAAAGCTTTGCACCTTGTTGTACTGAAAAGGCAGGGATAAAGTTAATTACACAACCAAGTTGGCAGGTTGGAAACTGAAAACAAGACAAGCAAAGGCAAATGCTCATGTTCGGATGTTCCTCATCCTTAAACCTAATCACATAAAAAATCCTAAACTTTTACTTACACAAAAAATAATTCCCTCTGTCCCATAATATAAGAGCGTTTTCGACACTACACTAGTGTCAAAAACGCTCTTATATCGTGGGATGGAGGGAGTACTTAATTAACTACTACTATGCAAAAAGACTTTTTTTTCCTTCAATCATTAGAGCAACTAAGTAGAAAGTCTAAAGTCAAACAAGTATTGGGGAATCTTGAAACAGTAATTCTAGTTGTGTTTTGCTTTAGCCATTAGATTAAGAACTGGTCTTTCCATAATCATATCAGCACCTTGTTTCTGTTTGTACACAGCCACTGTAGTCTCACATTACTTCAGAATCATAGTTGACTGACTTAGGATAGAACAGTCTCAGAGTTGAGCTTGTTTTTTCGAACCATGCAGGAGAGATCAGAGTTAAGCTTGTTTTCTATTTGGATTATTAGGGCCTCTTTGTCTCTTTTATTCGCATGAATCTATGCAAACTGTGCAAAGTAATATGATATAAATGCATGTGCAAAATAGAGGAAGTGATAAATGTTTTGATTCCTATGAAATTGCTTTGGTTTCATAGAAACGGCGAAGTATTCCTATCATCCAATGTAGGAGAAATTAAACCACAAAGTCTTCGAACCAATGAGGCCGTTATTTTTCCAAGACATTAGAAGCTTAACTGAACTCTTGGGCTCCTCCGCAGGTGAACCTTAACAGATGACCATTGTTAGACTGCAGGCAGGCTTGCGAAGCGTGGTTTGCAGCATGCCCCACGGCGCTTGCTTTGTGAACAGTCAGAGGAGACCATGGCCCGCCTCCTCACCGGCTGCCCCTTCCCTGAACCTTATGGCACGAGGCCTTTTCAAGGATTCGATCGACCACCCGGCTGCCCATTGTTGGAGAATACTTAGTGGATTCGTGATAGCAAGACATCCACTCTGCCCACACCACCCCTCGAAAGGGCACCTACCTATTCAATGAGCATGACGTAGCATGGTGGATCTCGAAGCAGCACAATGCCGCCTTCTTCCACAATGTAGCCCAACACCCAACAGCTTCCCCAACACAATGAGGGCAGAGGTCTGTCTACAGGCAAAGAAGGGGGCACTGGGGCAGTGCTGCAGACAGGGGCGGGTCCACTATTGGTCATGGGTGTACAGATGTACACCCAAAATTTCCTGCAAAAGAATCCTAAGCCCATCGGCAAAACAGATCAATAAGCCCATCGGCTGCAGCGGCGCAACCCACTAACCAGCAGCCCAAAAGCAGCAACAAACCACCTCTGCTCTCATGCAGGACTACACTAGAGATACTCAGCAGCTCAACTTAGTCCAAATGCCCCTAAAAAACTCAGTCTAAATTCAGCAAATCCACCAGCACCAGAGCCGAACGAGCACGGGGCCTGAGCGGGCGTGCGGATGTGCCAGTGGAGGGCTCGACCAAGCCGACGGCACCGGAGGCGGGCAGGATGGAGCCCCCCCATAGTCAAGCCGTGCAGTGCCATGCCTGTCGCGGATGCAACATCAGCACAAACGGGTCATGGAATGAGCGGCACGTACATTTGTAGGAGCTTATATTTGGATTTAGTCATTTAGAGATATATATAGGTCTGCACATGACCACATTAGTAAAGAGGAAGACTGTTGATTTAAAAACAGCAAATAAATTATCTTTGGATTGAATTCATTAGTAAAAAAATAACATATGAATTATCTTTGGAATTAGATATATACTCCCTCCGTTCCTAAATACTCCCTCCATCCAGAAATACTTGTCGGAGAAATGCATAAAAATGGATGTATCTAGAACTAAAATACGTCTAGATACATCCATTCCTCCTACGATTATTTCCGGACAGAGGGAGTATTTGTCTTTTAGAGATTTTGAATGAACTACCACATACGGATGTATATAGACATATTTTAGAGTGTAGGTTCACTCATTTTGCTTCGTATGTAGTCACTTGTTGAAATCGCTAGAAAGACAAATATTTAGGAACAGAGGGAGTAGCTCTTTGTAAGTTTCTGTCTTTTGAGATATTTTTGTTTTTGTAAACAATTTGTATTGCCATGGGCCAATGGACTTCTCTGTTAGGGTGAAAAAAAAATTAAACACCCAAAGTTAATTTCCTGGATCCGTCACTGGCTGCAGTGGGTCTAGCGGTGTTGCTTCCGGCCCTTCCTTGGACTCACATAACTATTCTGCTATCAACGCATCGAGATGAAAAGCTTTTCGAGCTTCGTCTTAATCAGCGCAGCTGTTCCAGTGGAACATTGAAGCACACAAAACTAACAAAAGCATAGGCACCGGCTGTCCAAGGGCAAGGCCGCCCGCAGAAAAATCTTTAAACTTATCCCGGCAAAGACCCTAAGGATCTATTCCAGCTACCCTCGTCCAAACTCAAAGCAATAACCAGCAAGGAACCTAAGATTAGCAGGAATTTAACCAAACTCACGCGAGGGCTTGGGAGATGCGGGCGAAGTGGTCGCGGCCGTACGCCGAGGCGAAGTACTCCTCCACTTCCGGCTGCCACCGCAGCCCCGGCCTGAACGTGTACCGGTCCGTGGCGGCAGCAGCACCAGCAGCAGGCGCAGCCGCCGCCGCCGCCGCCCCGGCGGGGGAGGCGGAGGAGGAATCCATAACTGCGAGGACGGTCGGGAGTCGGCACTTGGGCGGTTTTGGGGTTTTTTTCCTCTCAAGGCAAGGTTTTGGGTTTGGGCTTTCTTTGGGCAGCGACTCAAAAAAAAACTCTGCTCAAGCTTTGTCTCAAAAAAATCTGCTCAAGCTCACAGTACAATAGAGCTAATGTACATGTTCAAAAAAAAAATAGAGCTAATGTACAATTAAAATTTTTAAAACTTAAAATGTTTATGAAAGAACTTTTTGTGTTTTCTGAAAAATGTGAGAAAAGAAATGTGTTGCGACGTGTGAAAACAGCAAAATCCATGCTAGAAAAAATAGCCTTTGAACATGTTTTCGTTGTTTTCTAAAATTACGGCACATGTATTCTTTGATAAAAATTTGCAGGCATGTAGAATACATGAACATATTTGTTTAAAAAGCACATTTTCTAAAATAAATTCCTATTTGTTTTGATTTTAGTCAAAACACTATCCTCCTCGAATAGTTGTCAAACTTCCGCTTTTGCTGCTTTCTTCGAGGACAGAAAACCTACCCGTCAAGGGTCATGGAGGCGATCTGAAAGACTAGAAGCACGCTTGCACATGCATGTCGAATTGGTGGGGCTCTGCATGCTCTTGTAGTCATTTAAAGGTGTGATCGCCCATGGGTTCATACTAGTAGGTGTGGAAAGGTCATTTTTTTAGGTTAAACCAAAATTTATTTGTAAAATGTTCTTTCACGGATCATTGCAAGGGAGTTGGGGAAAGGGGAAAAGAATCTCCACCGAAGCAAATGGGATGGCCATTTTGGCTCTGGGTGCAAATGCTTCTGGATGAACAGTAAGCTCAAAATAAGTAGTAGATAAATTTTAAAAATTCTGTCTTTATTAGATGTTCTTGTTAGTGTAACAAGCGTGCTTGACAATTTTTATGTGAAACAGGGTAGCAGTGCTTCAACGGTGAAAAGAAACAATATTAAGTGTAACATTTAGAGGTAACATTTAGCGTTAGACTTGTTGTTGTTGTTTTTCCTGCAGAGGTCAAAATGCTTAACCTTTCCCCCTAAAATTTTGCGGGTGGCATTTGGATGTCACAATTAACACACCTTTTTTAAAAAAAATGGCATTTGCAAAATAACATTTTTGATGCACAGGAGCATATGCCCCAAGAGAAGAATTGGATTTCCACACATTATACCACTTCAAAAACAACCCAATGGGTTGAGCATTACAAGACCACAACCAAGCACAATTGAGATTCTTTAACTTAAGTCATGTTAGCAACCCAAATTCACCTCAATTAAGTCAGAGGATTCACATCCGACCAAGCATGAGGAAGTAATCTCGCCACGATTAGGACGCTAACTTGCCACTCAGTTCTTTAGTTATATGTGCCCAAAGTGTAAAATCGGATATAATGCACCTAACAATGACTAGGTTGTCTTCATTGACGTTTTCTAAATATTGTGGATTTCCTAGCTCCCAAAGTTTCCTCAAAATTATGAGAAGCCCCTCCGCGCCAAATTAGTAGAGCAGCTTGATGAAGATTGTTGAGGGGGCTAAGCATAGTTGAATGTGGCTAGGAAGACAAATTATGCTTGAATTTTTGAGTAACCTTTGATGTTTGAGCCTGATAACTAAGCTTATGCATGATGATTTTTCTATATTATGGGCAACAGCCCAATTTAATTGAAGGGGAAACTCTGCTACTGCTTATGGTATTCATCCTCGAATTCCAAACTACAGGTGCGTCTAGTGCCTGTTGGGAAACATAGCATGCAATTTTAAAAAAAGCATACGCTCACGCAAGATCTATCTAGGAGATGCATAGCAACAAGAGGGGGAGAGTGTGTCCACGTACCCTCGTAGACCGAAAGCGGAAGCGTTAACTTAACGCGGTTGATGTAGTTGAACGTCTTCTCGAGTCAACCGATCAAGTACCGAACGTACGGCACCTCCGAGTTCTACACACCTTCAGCTTGATGACGTCCCTCGATCTCTTGATCTAGCAGAGTGTCGATGGAGTCGATGAGTTCCGTCAGCACAACGACGTGATGATGGTGTTGGCGATGTGATACGCGCAGGGCTTCGCCTAAGCAATATGATGATACTATTGAAGGAGTAAATGGTGGAGGAGGGCACCGCACTCAGTTAAGACAACACTACTAGGGAAAACCCTAGTAGTAGCGCGGGTTTAAAGCCCACTAGTAGTGCGTGCTGCCGCGCTACTAATAAGGCGCTATAGCTATTACTTAGCAGTAGCATGTGTCACACGCGCTACTGCTAAGACACATAGCGGCAGCGCTTCTTCTCTCCCGCGCTACTGCTAATCTAGCTAGTTGCAGTGTGTTTACTATTCATCACTACTAGTATTCTTTTTTTAGTGTATTTATCCGCCGTTATACAAATTTTGGTACAATACCAATTATGAGGTTTATATCATTATGTCCATAACAGTGTGTCAGATGAAGGTGGATTAGGTTCAAGTGGAGGCAATATGTGGTGCATGTCAAAGGTATACTATTAATCTAAACTTGATCTAGTTTGGACTAGTAGTACTTTCGATGTGCACCACATGTTGTCTCCACTTGAATCTAATCCGCCAGCACAAGCTATTTAATCATCATCATAGTCATTACCACTAACACTAGCTAATAATAATCATCATAGTCATTACCACCAGCACTAGCTATTTAATCATCATAGTCATAGTGTAGCACATCATCATCTTCAAACTCATTTCTAGCTAGCTAATCACTCCTGCTGCTCTCTCTCTCAGGTAAAATAATATAAAACATGTGCAGATCTCCTCCTTCATAAAGTTGGAGCATGCAGATGAACCTGTCTCCTAATCGTGGGATGCGTTTCTATTTGCTGCCCCCTAGTACTTCTCTGCGCTCCTCCATCACAAATTTGGTCTAGTCTTTCACTATTAAGAATTCATCGCTAATCCTGAATGCACTATAGTGATTTGTAGGATATCTTGGCCATAACCTAACAATACTCATGTTACCTTTAGTCTCGATCCCATGAGGCATAACATTCATCGGGAGTCCCTGTTGAAGAACATCGTATGGTAACATACTTAGCAATGAAATTTAGCTTAAAAATAATGTATGGAAAAGATGCACTGAGGACAAATAGTAAAAATCTTACCATCTTAGTAGCCTATAGGCGCGCTACTACTATGTGTAGCCTATAGGCTAAGCCGTGGGAATTTTAGTAGTAACGTGTTTAGAGCAAGGCGCGCTACTGCTAGAACTTTATCTGTAGTGCGGTTTGCGCGGGCGCGCTACTGCTACTTAGCACAAGCGTGCTTTTTTGACCCACGCTACTGCTAAAGTTCTGTGTATAAGGTTTTCCCTAGTAGTGCAATGTTGTGCCTTTGGGGTGCCCCTGCCCCCGTATATAAAGGAGGGGAGAGGAGGCCGACCAGCAGGGGCGCCCCATGGGGGGAGTCCTGCTAGGACTCCACTCATAGTAGGATTCGCCCCCTCCCCCCTTTTTTCCTTCTTTCCAGAGGGGAAAAGGGGAAGGGAGAGGGAACCGGAGTAGGAAGGGGGGGCCTCCCCTAGTCCAATTCGGACTCCCTATGGGAGGGGGGCGCGGCCACCCCTTGTGGGTTGGCTCCCCTCTCTCCTATGGCCCATGTTGGCCCATTATTTCCCCGTGGGGTTCCGGTAACCTCCTGGTACTCCGAAAATCATCCGAAACTTCCCAAAACCATTCCGGTGTCCGAATGTAACCTTCCGATATATCAATATTTACCTCTCGACCATTTTTAGACTCCTCGTCATGTCCGTGATCTCATCCAGGACTCCGAACAACCTTCGGTCACCAAAACGCATAACTCATATAATACCAATCGTTATCGAACATTAAGCGTGCGGACCCTACGGGTTCGAAAACTATGTAGACATGACCGAGACACCTCTCCGGTCAATAAACAATGGTGGAACCTGGATGCTCATATTAGTTCCCACATATTCTACGAAGATCTTTATCGGTCGAACCGCAATGTCAACATATGTCATTCCCTTTGTCATCGGTATGTTACTTGCCCGAGATTCAATCGTCCGTATCTCCATACCTAGTTTAATCTCGTTACCGGCAAGTCTCTTTACTCGTTCTGTAATGCATCATCTCGCAACTAACTCATTAGTCACATTGCTTGCAAGGCTTCATATGATATGCATTACCGAGAGGGCCCAGAGATACCTCTCTGATACTCGGAGTGACAAATCCTAATCTCGATCTATGCCAACCCAACAAACACCTTCGGAGATACCCGTAGAGCATCTATATAATCACCCAGTTACATTGTGACGTTTGATAGCACATAAGGCATTCCTTCGGTGTCCGGGAGTTGCATAATCTCATAGTCGGAGGAATATATATATATGACATGAAGAAAGCAGTAGCAATAAAATTGAACGATCATTATGCTAAGCTAAGGGATGGGTCTTGTCCATCACATCATTCTACTAATGATGTGATCCCGTTATCAAATGACAACTCATGTCCATGGCTAGGAAACTTAACCATCTTTTGATCAACGAGCTAGTCTAGTAGAGGCATACTAGGGACACGTAGTTTTGTCTATGTATTCACACATGTATCAAGTTTCTGGTTAATACGATTCTAGCATGAATAATAAACATTTATCATGAATAAGGAAATATAAAATAACAACTTTATTATTGCCTCTAGGACATATTTCCTTAAGTCTCCCACTTGCACTAGAGTCAATAATCTAGATTACATTATAATGAATCTAACACCCATGGAGCCTTGGTGTTGATCATGTTTTGCTCGTGGAAGAGGCTTAGTTAATGGGTCTGGAACATTCAGATCCGTATGTATTTTGCAAATCTCTATGTCTCCCTCCTTGACCAAATCTCGGATGGAATTGAAGCGTCTCTTGATGTGTTTGGTCTTTTTGTGAAATCTGGATTCCTTTGCCAAGGCAATTGCTCCAGTATTGTCACAAGATTGTCATTGGACTTTGGACCCGATGCACTAGGTATTACACCTAGATCAGATGAGAACTCCTTCATCCAGACTCCTTCATTTGTGCTACCTCTTGAGCATGCGTTGGTTTTTTCCTTGAAGAGGAAAGGGTGATGCAGCAAAGTAGCGTAAGTATTTCCCTCAGTTTCGATAACCAAGGTATTAATCCAGTAGGAGGCTACACTCCAAGTCCCTCGTACCTACGCAAACAAACAAGAACCTCGCAACCAACACGATAAAGGGGTTGTCAATCCCTTCACGGCCACTTACGAAAGTGAGATCTGATAGAGATAATAAGATAAGATAAATATTTTTGGGTTTTTTATGATATAGATTGGAAAGTAAAAGAATGCAAAATAAAGTAGATCGGAAACTTATATGATGGAAAATAGACCCGGGGGCATAGGTTTCACTAGTGGCTTCTCTCAAGATAGCATAAGTATTACGGTGGGTGAACAAATTACTGTCGAGCAATTGATAGAAAAGTGCATAGTTATGAGAATATCTAGGCATGATCATGTATATAGGCATCACGTCCGCGACAAGTAGATCGAAACGATTCTGCATCTTCTACTATTACTCCACGCATCGACTGCTATCCAGCATGCATCTAGAGTATTAAGTTCATAAGAACAGAGTAACGCATTAAGCAAGATGACATGATGTAGAGGGATAAACTCAAGCAATATGGTATAAACCCCATCTTTTTATCCTCGATGGCAACAATACAATACATGCCTTGCCGCCCCTGCTGTCACTGGGAAAGGACACCGCAAGATTGAACCCAAAGCTAAGCACTTCTCCCATTGCAAGAAAGATCAATCTAGTAGGCCAAACCAAACTGATAATTCGAAGAGACTTGCAAAGATAACAAATCATACATAAAAAATTCAGAGGAGATTCAAATATTTCTCATAGATAAACTTGATCGTAAACCCACAATTCATTGGATCTCGACAAACACACCGCAAAAAGAGTTACATCGAATAGATCTCCAAGAAGATCGAGGAGAACATTGTATTGAGATTCAAAGAGAGAGAGAAGAAGCCATCTAGCTAATAACTATGGACCCGAAAGTCTGTGGTAAACTACTCAGAACTCATCAGAGAGGCCTTGGTGTTGATGTAGAAGCCCTCCATGATCGATTCCCCCTCCGAAAGAGCGCCGAAAAAGGCTCCAAGATGGGATCTCACGGGAACAGAAGGTTGCGGCGGTGGAAATAGGGTTTCGTGGTGCTCCTGGATGTTTTCGGGGTATGTAGATATATATAGGCGAATGAAGTCGGTCAGGGGAGCCACGAGGGGCCCACGAGGGTGGGGGCGTGCCCACCCCCTAGGGCGCGTCCTGGACCCTCGTGGCCGCCTCGGTTGCTTCTTGACGTCCACTCCAAGTCTCCTGGAATGCGTTTGTTCCAAAAATAACTCTCCCGAAGGTTTCATTCCGTTTGGACTCTCTTTGATATTCCTTTTCTGCGAAACACTAAAATAGGCAAAAAAAAAAGCAGCAATTTGGGTTGGGCCTCCGGTTTATAGGTTAGTCCCAAAAATGATATAAAAGTGTTTAGTAAAGCCCATAAACATCCAAAACAGGTAATATAATAGCATGGAACAATAAAAAATTATAGATACGTTGGAGACATATCAATTTGCTGCTTCCGAAGCAGCTATGTACTCCGCTTCACACGTAGATCCCGCCACGATGCTTTGCTTGAAACTGCACTAACTGACAACTCCACCATTCAATAAAAAAATGTATCCAGATTGTGACTTAGAGTCATCTGGATCAGTGTCAACGCTAGCGTCGACGTAACCATTTACGACAAGCTCTTTGCCACCTCCATAAACGAGAAACATATCCCTAGTCCTCTTCAGGTACTTTAGGATGTTCTTGACCGCTGCCCAGTGATCCACTCCTGGATTACTTTGGTACCTCCCTGCTAAACTTATAGCAAGGCACACATCAGGCCTGGTACACAACATAGCATACATGATAGAACCTATGGCTGAGGCATAGGGAATGACTTTCATTTTCTCTCTATCTTCTGAAGTGGTCGGGCATTGAGTCTGACTCAACTTCACACCTTGTAACACAGGCAAGAACCCTTTCTTTGACTGATCCATTTTGAACTTCTTCAAAACTTTATCAAGGTATGTGCTTTGTGAAAGTCATATCAAGCATCTCGGTCTATCTCTATAGATCTTGATGCCCAATATGTAAGCAGCTTCACCGAGGTCTTCAATTGAAAAACTCTTGTTCAAGTATCCATTTATGTTATTCAGAATTTATATATCATTTCCAATCAACAATATGTCATCCACATATAATATTAGAAATGCTATAGAGCTCCCACTCACTTTCTTATAAATACATGCTTCTCCAAAAGTCTGTATAAAACCATATGCTTTGATCACCTCATCAAAGCGTATATTCCAACTCCGAGATGCTTGCACCAGTCCATAAATGGATCGCTGGAGCTTGCACACTCTGCTAGCACCTTTAGGATCGACAAAACCTTCTGGTTGCATCATATACAACTCTTCTTTAAGAAATCCATTAAGGAATGCAGTTTTGACATCCATTTGCTAGATTTCACAATCATAAAATGCGGCAATTTCTAACATGATTTGGACAGACTTAAGCATCGCTACAGATGGGAATGTCTCATCATAATCAACTCCTTGAACTTGTCGAAAACCCTTTGCAACAAGTCGAGCTTTATAGATAGTAACATTACCATAAGTGTTAGTCTTCTTCTTGAAGATCCATTTATTCTCTATGGGTCAACGATCATCGGGCAGATCCACCAAAGTCCACACTTTGTTCTCATACATGGATCCTATCTCAGATTTCATGGCCTCAAGCCATTTATCGGAATCTAAGCTCATTATAGCTTCTTCATAGTTCGTAGGTTCGTCATGGTCAACATGACTTCCAGAACAGGATTACCGTACCACTCTGGTGCGGATCATGATCTGCTAGACCTACAAGGTTCTGTAGCAACTTGATCCGTTGCTTCATGATTGTTATCATTAGCTTCCTCTCTAGTTAGTGTAGGCATCACGGGAACAGATTTCTCGGATGAGCTACCTTCCAAATTGAGAGCAGGTACAATTACCTTATCAAGTTCTACTTTCCTCCCACTCACTTCTTTCGAGAGAAACTCCTTCTCTAGAAAGGTTCCGTTCTTAGCAACAAAAATCTTGCCTTCGGACTTGTGGTAGAAGGTGTACCCAATTGTTTCCTTAGGGTATCCTATGAAGACACATTTATCCGACTTGGGTTTGAGCTTATCAGGCTGAAGCCGTTTGACATAAGCATCGCATCCCCAAACTTTAAGAAACGACAGCTTAGGTTTGTTGCCAAACCACAGTTCATACGGTGTCGTCCCAACGGACTTTGACAGTGCCCTGTTTAAAGTGAATGCAGCTGTCTCTAATGCATAACCCAAAACGATAGTGGTAAATCAGTAAGAGACATCATAGATCGCACCATATCCAATAAAGTGCGGTTACAACGTTCGGACACACCATTACGCTGTGGTGTTCCAGGTGGTGTGAGCTGTGAAACTATTCCACATTGTTTTAAATGAAGGCCAAACTCGTAACTCAAATATTCTCCTCCACAATCAGATCGTAGAAACTTTATTTTCTTGTTACGATGATTCTCCACTTCACTCTGAAATTCATTGAACTTTTCAAATGTTTCAGACTTGTGTTTCATTAAGTAGATATACCCATATCTGCTCAAATCATCTGTGAAGGTCAGAAAATAACGATACCCGCCACGAGCATCAACACTCATTGGACTGCATACATCAGTATGTATTATTTCCAATAAATCACTAGCTCGTTCCGTTGTTCCGGAGAATGGAGTTTTAGCCATCTTGCCCATAAGGCACGGTTTGCAAGTATCAAATGATTCATAATCAAGTGATTCCAAAAGTTCATATTTATGGAGTTTCTTCATGCACTTTACACCAATATGACCCAAACGGCAATGCCACAAATAAGTTGCACTATCATTATCAACTTTGCATCTTTTGGCATCAATATTATGAATATGTGTATCATCACAATCAAGATTCAACAGAAATAGACCACTCTTCAAGGGTGCATGCCCATAAAAGATATTACTCATATAAATAGAACAACCATTATTCTTTGATTTAAATGAATAACCGTCTTGCACTAAACAAGATCCAGATAAAATGTTCATGCTCAACGCTGGCACCAAATAACAATTATTCAGGTCTAAAACTAATCCCGAAGGTAGATGTAGAGGTAGCGTGCCGACGGCGATCACATCAACCTTGGAACCATTTCTGGCGCGCATCGTCGCCTCGTCCTTAGCCAATCTTCATTTAATCTGTAGTCCCTGCTTCGAGTTACAAATATGAGCAACCGAACCGGTATCAAATACCCAGGCACTACTATGAGAATTAGTAAGGTACACATCAATAACATGTATATCACATATACCTTTGTTCATCTTGCCATCCTTCTTATCCGCCAAATACTTGGGGCAGTTCCGCTTCAAGTGACCAGTCCCTTTGCAGTAGAAGCACTCAGTTTCAGGCTTGGGTCCAAACTTGAGTTTCTTCCCGGGAGTGACAACTTGTTTGCCAGTCTTTTTGAAGTTCCCCTTCTTTTTACCCTTGCCCTTTTTCTTGAAACTAGTGGTCTTGTTAACCATCAACACTTGATGCTCCTTCTTGATTTCTACCTCCGCGGCCTTTAGCATTGCGAAGAGCTCGGGAATAGTCTTTTCCATCCCTTGCATATTGTAGTTCATCACGAAGCCTTTGTAGCTTGGTGGCAGTGATTGAAGAACTCTGTCAATGACACAATCTACTGGAAGATTAACTCCCAGCCGAGTCAAGTGATTATGGTACCCAGACATTCTGAGTATGTGCTCACTAATAGAACTATTCTCCTCCATCTTGCAGCTATAGAACTTGTTGGAGACTTCATATCTCTCAACTCAGGCATTTTCTTGAAATATTAACTTCAACTCCTGGAACATCTCATATGGTCCATGACGTTCAAAACATCTTTGAAGTCCTAATTCTAAGCCGTAAAGCATGGCACATTGAACTAACGAGTAGTTATCAGGTCGAGCTTGCCAGGCATTCACAATGTCAGCTTCTGCTCCTGCAGCAGGCCTTGCATCGAGCGGTGCATCAAGGACATAATTCTTTTGTGCAGTAATGAGGATTATCCTCAAGTTACGGACCCAGTCCGTGTAGTTGCTGCCATCATCTTTCAACTTAGCTTTCTCTAGGAATGCATAAAAATTCAAAGGAACGGTAGCATGGCCCATTGATCTACAACATAGATATGCAAAAACTATCAGGACTAAGTTCATGATAAATTAAGTTCAATTAATCAAATTACTAAAGAACTCTCACTTAGATAGACATCCCTCTAGTCATCTAAATGATACGTGATCCAAATAAACTAAACCATGTCCGATCATCATGTGAGATGGAGTAGTCTTCAATAGTGAACATCACTATGTTGATCATATCTACTATATATATGATTCACGTTCGACCTTTTGGTCTCTAGTGTTCCAAGGCCATATCTGTATATGCTAGGCTCATCAAGTTTAACCCGAGTATTCCGCGTGTGCAAAACTGGCTTACACCCATTGTATTTGAACACAGAGCTTATCACACTGGTCATCACGTGGTGTCTCAGCATGAAGAACTTTCGCAATGGTGCATACTCGGGGAGAACATTTATACCTTGAAATTTAGTGAGGGATCATCTTATAATGCTACCATCATACTAAGAAAAATAAGATGCATAAAAGATAAACATCACATGCAATCAAAATATGTGACATGATGTGGCCATCATCATCTTGTGCTCATGATCTCCATCACCGAAGCAACGTCATGATCTCCATCATCACCGACTTGACACCTTGATCTCCATTGTAGCGTCGTGGTCATCTCATCAACCATTGCTTCTACGACTATCGCTGCCGCTTAGTGATAAAGTAAAGCAATTACATAGCACTTGTATTTGATACAATAAAGCGACAACCATATGGCTCCTGCTAGTTGCCGATAACTTTTACAAAACATGATCATCTCATATAACAATCTTTATATCACATCATGTCTTGACCATATCACATCACAACATGCCCTGCAAAAACAAGTTAGACGTCATCTACTTTGTTTGTTGCAAGTTTTACATGGTTGCTACGAGCTTCTAGCATGAACCGTACATACCTACGGCACAAAAACCACAACAGTGATTTATCAAGTTTGTTGTTTTAACCTTCACAAGGACCGGCCGCAGTCAAATTCGATTCAACTAAAGTTGGAGAAACAGACACCCACCAGCCACCTTTATGCAAAACTAGTTGCATGTCTGTCAGTGGAACCCATCTCATGAACGCGATCATGTAAGGTTGGTCCAGGCCGCTTCATCCAACAATACCGCCGAATCAAAACAAGACATTGGTCGTAAGCAGTATGGCGATCACCGCACACAACTCTTTTTGTTCTACTCATGCATATCATCTACGCATAGACCTGGATCGGATGCCACTATTGGGAAACATAGCATGCAATTTCAAAAAAATTCCTACGCTTACGCAAGATCTATCTAGGAGATGTATAGCAACGAAAGGGGGAGAGTGTGTCCACGTACCCTCGTAGACCAAAAGTGGAAGCATTAACTTAACGCGGTTGATGTAGTCGAACATATTCTCGAGTCAACCGATCAAGTACTGAACGTACGACACCTCCGAGTTTTGCACATGTTCAGCTTGATGACGTCCCTTGATCTCTTGATCCAGCAAAGTGTTGATGGATTCAATGAGTTCCATCAGCACGACGGCGTGATGATGGTGTTCGTGATGTGATCCGCACAGGGCTTCGCCTAAGCACTACGATGATACTATCGGAGGAGTAAACTATGGAGGGGAGCACCGCACACGGTTAAGACAATGTTGTGCCTTTGGGGTGCCCCCCGCCCCTGTATATAAAGGAGGGGGAGGAGGCCGGCCACCAGGGGCGCGCGCCATGGGGGGGGTCCTACTAGGACTCCACTCCTAGCAGGATTTGGTCCCCCTTTTTTCTTTCTTTCCGGAGGGGAAAAGGGGAAGGGAGAGGGAACCAGAGTAGGAAAGAGGGGCGCGCCCCCTCCCCTAGTCCAATTCGGACTCCCTGTGGGAGGGGGACGTGACCACCCCTTGTGGGTTGGCTCCCCTCTCTCCTAATGTGTCACGCCCAATATGCGATCCTATCCGAGAGGAACTCGAAGGTCCCACCAAGGATAGAGCCGCATATTGAAACGATTTTGCAAGGTGGATATCTGTCACGCCCAATATGCGACCCTATCCAAAAGGAACTCGAAGGTCCCACCAAGGATAGACCCGCATATTGAAACACTTTTGCAAGGTGGATATCATTACATCAACATTACATAAAAGATGGGGATACACACAAAAGGCAAACAATGCCACACGAATACAACATCACAATACATAAGAGCATCATCCGACTACGGATGAAACACAAACAGAAACTCAAACGACATCCACCCTGCTAGCCCAGGTTGCCGACCTGGAACCTATCCCCTGATCGAAGAAGCAGAAGAAGAACTCAACGCAAGCAAGCATCGCTTTCGCGTCATGATCATCGCATGACCTGTACCTGCAACTGTTGTTGTAGTAATCTGTGAGCCACGAGGACTCAGCAATCCCATTACCATGGGTATCAAGACTAGCAAAGCTTAATGGGAAAGGAAGGGGTAAAGTGGTGAGGCTGCAGCAGCGACTAAGCATATATGGTGGCTAACATACGCAAATAAGAGCGAGAAGAGAGCAAAAGGAACGGCCGTGAAGCTAGCAATGATCAAGAAGTGATCATGAACTCCTACTTACGTCAAACATAACCCAGAAACCATGTTCACTTCCCGGACTCCGCCGAGAAGAGACCATCACGGCTACACACGCGGTTGATGCGTTTTATTTTGGATCTGGTGTCAAGTTATCTACAACCGGACATTAACAAATTCCCATCTGCCAATAACCGCAGGCATGTCTTTCGAAAGATTATACCCTGCAGGGGTGTCCCAACTTAGCCCATGATAAGCTCTCGCGATCAACGAAGGATATTCCTTCTCCCAGGAAGACCCGATCAGACTCGGTATCCCGGTTTACAAGACATTTCGACAATGGTAAAACAAGACCAGCAAGACCTCCCGCTGTGCCGACAAATCCCGATAGGAGCTGCACATATCTCGTTCTCAGGGCACACCGAATGAGCAAGACGACGGGTTGGCATAGACCCTGGTTGCCCAGGGGGCGCCGGACATCGCTCGGTTTGGACCAACACTTAGACAAGCACTGGCCCGGGGGGGGGGGTAAAATAAAGATGACCCTCGAGAGCGCGACTCCCAAGGGAAAAAGGGCTAGGTGAGGCAAATGGTAAAACCAAGGTTGGGCCTTGCTGGAGGAGTTTTATTTAAAGCGAACTGTCAAGGGGGTCCCATAAATCACCCAACCGCGTAAGGAACGCAAAATCCGGGAACATAACACCGGTATGACGGAAACTAGGACGGTAAGAGTGGAACAAAACACCAGGCAAAAGGCCGAGTCTTCCACCCTTTACCAAGCATATAGATGCATTAATAATATAAGAGATATTGTGATATCCCAACCAAAATCCTGTCCACCATGGAGCAATCTTCAACTTCACCTGCAACTAGCAACGCTATAAGAGGGCTGAGCAAAGCGGTAACATAGCCAAACAATGGTTTGCTAGGAAGGGTGTCAAAGGTTAGAGGTTCATGGCAATTTGGGATGGCTTGAAGAGCAACAGATAGGTAACGCAGCATAGCGATAGAACGAAGCAACTAGCATAGCAATGATAGTAGTGAGATCCAGGGTAGCGGGCATCTTGCCTGAAATCCCGCAAGGAAGAAGAACGAGTCCATGAAGAAGATGAAGCCACGAAGATGAACCAAGCGTAGACGAACGAATCCTCACGATCGCAACGAAACGGGAACTATCGAGAAGAAGCACACAACAAGGTAAACACACCACGCAAGAACAAGACATGATGCACAACAAGCATGATGCATGACAAAGCTACATGAGGCTACTCATGGCAAGAGATGATGCAAACAAGAGCAACACATCAAAGCAAGTTTAAATGAGGCCGGGAACAACGTATAACAATTCCGGTAAGTCCTCATATGCATATTTCGAAATTGGTCCAGATCTGAATAAACCTTATGTTCAAGTTGTTAAACAACAAGTTAAGATGAACCAAGATGATCTATACGAGATTCTAGTCAAGTTACATATAAAGTTCATTTAGTTCGGAGCTACGGCCTAGAAGATATGAGCAATACAAGTTAAACATGACATTGATGCAAAATGCACCCAAACATCAAGCAAACACCTCAAAACAAGGATGCAACATGATAATATGGAACTACATGCAATTCTAAGCAAGTTTCATATAGAGCACACTCAAAACGGAGCAACGGTTCAACACACACATTAAACAAGTCATAACAACAATTTGTCCAAAACAGCAACTAGGCATATTGCAAGCATCAAAACAACATGCTACAGGACCTCAATAAGAAAACAAAAGGCATGGACATGATGTACAGGTAAAGCATAACAAAACATGAACACTGAACTATCTCTAGAAACTACTAGAACATCCTCAAACACACATGGAAAGATTGCAAATAATAACAGTTTAGACTTTGCAGAAAATAATATCAGGTTGCAATGTTTAGAGCTATCAAACAACATGTTATAGGAACTTATCATGGCAAACAAAGGCATGTCATGAACCTACTAATTGCATAGAACAAAAGTCCCTTACTGACCATAAGCCAAAAAGGATCAGAAAATATAATGGCACCCATGTGAACATGGCATGTTATATTACAGATTCAAACATGGCAGGAACAGAATTATGAAGGCATGTTGGTGAGCTTGTGCAACTCACTACAGAGCAAAACATGGCATGGCAAGGCAACCAACAGTAAGAAGGCATGTTTATGAAGCTAACCAAGGCAAGAACAAGTTCATAGCATGCAAGGATCAACTACAACAACCTTGGCCAAATTGAATAACATGTAAATAATCTGCCAGGAAACATTTTGAAGCAAAAGTAGAGCACGAAAATTACATGCTAGACTACTCCATAATTACAACCAAGGGCAGGGATGGATAGAGCATAACCATATATGCAAAACACCCTTACTGAAGTATCTCAAAATATGCATGGATATCTCTGTAGCATCAAGTTTACATGGCATCACAATAACAGCAGAACAGGGACTAAAATCAGTAACATCACGATGCCTAGTTTGCATGCTTGTGCTAGTCACCATATTGATCACAAAAATGCATGGATGGCACCACTGTAAAGAAGACATAGCATAGATCAAAACACATGTAGACATCAACCTCATAGGATGCACACATCAAACATGGCAAAAATGACAAATGAGCTCATTCTGTTAACAAACAGCAGATAACATTATGAAGCACTCTTGCAACGATGATTCAGTCATCAAGATGAGCTCAAATGAATATGGTGCAATGGAATGAAATGATGTACTCGTCGAGACGAACAATTTGACATATTACACGCACGAAACGGAGATACGAATGCAGAGATACGATGCGATGAACATGGCATGATAATGTGCAAATTAATTCGGGACGGGCAAAAACGGGGTCAACCTCTGTTTTCAGATCTGGATCCGGGCTCGCCGGAGATGACGCCGGAGTTGAGGAAGAGATGGCCGGGCACCGGCTAGGTTGCTCCGGCGACGAGGGTCGGCGGTGGGGCCTCTCCCTGACCGGATCCGGCCGCGCGGAGGCGCGGGGCGGCGAGGGGACAGCGCGGCGAGGCGGCGGGGCTCGCACTCCGGCGAACTCCCGCCGGAGCGGCGACGAGGGCGGTCCGCTGCGGGGAGGCGCGGCGCCCTAGGCGACGGGGCCGAGGCTGCTCGAGCCAGGGAGGCGAGGCGAGGCCGTGGTACGCGGCGGCCGGGAGGCGGCGCGGCGGCCGGCGGATCTGGCGGCGGAGGCTCGCGGCGGCGGCGCACCGATGAAGGGCGGCGACAGGCGGTCGCAGGAGGCGGGTGCAGGAGCCAGGGCGCTCGGGCGGCGGCAGGCGCGGGGTGGCGCGCGCTGGCCCGGACGGGCCTGCCCGGGGCTCGCGGGCCGCGGCGGCGGGTCGCGGGCGAGATAGCGGCGAAGGGACACGTGGCGCGCTCCCGTTGGCCACGGGAGGCGGCGGCACTGAGGTGGCGGCCTGCGATTGGCCAGGGTGATGTGGCGGCGGCGGTGGACATGTCCGTCTGCGGCCGGACGTGTCCGGTGGCGCGGGGAGGAGTTTGCTAGGGTTCATCCGCGAAATTTCAGGGGAGAGGGCCTATTTGTAGGTAGAGGGAGCTAGGAGAGTCCAAATGAGGAGCGGTTTTCGGCCACGCGATCGTGATCGAACGACCGAGAGCATGGAGGGGAGTTTGCTGGGTTTTGGGCCACTTTGGAGGGGTGTTGGGCTGCAAAGAGAAAGGGGGGTTCGGGCTACGCGGTTAACCGTTGAAGTATCAAACGACCTCCAAATGGCACGAAACTTGACAGGCGATCTACCGGTGCTATACCAAGGCCGCTTGGCAAACCTCGGGCCATTCCGAGAATGTTTAACACCCGCTCACAAAAACAAGGTCTGAGAGGGGCGACGGGCGTGCGCGAGAGGTCCGGACTCCGAACGGACAACGAAGAGAACCGGGAGAACCCGAACGGATGCAAGTTTTGAAAAACATGCAGATGAAATGCAGATGATGACATGGCAAAATGCAACACGCAAGCAAATGACATGGCAACAACGGCGAATAACTGGCAGACACCTGGCGCATCGGATTCGGGGCGTTACAATATCATTACATAAAACATGGGGATACATACAAAAGGCATACAATGCCGCATGAATACAACAACATCATACACAATATCAACATCCGACTACGAATGAGACACAAACAGAAACTCAAACGACATCCACCCTGCTAGCCCAGGATGCTGACCAGGAACCTATCCCCTGAATGAAGAAGAAGCAGAAGAAGAACCCCAAGACAGCATACATCGCTCTCACGTCATGATCATCACAACCTGTACCTGTGATACGTCTCCAACGTATCTATGATTTTTGATTGTTCCATGCTATTATATTACCTATTTTGGATGTTTATGGGCTTTACTTTACACTTTTATATCATTTTTTGGTACTAACTTACTAATCGGAGGCCCAGCCCGTATTGCTGTGTTTTTTTGCCTATTTCAGTGTTTCGAAGAAAAGGAATATCAAACGGAGTCCAAATGGAATGAAACCTTCGAGAGCGTGATTTTTGGAACGAACGTGATCCAGGGGACTTGGAGTGCAAGTTAAGAAGCTGCCTAGGCAGCCACGAGGGTGGAGGGCGTGCCCCCTGCTATTGGGCGCGCCCCTATCTCGTGGGCCCCTCGAGCGTCCACCGACGTACTTCTTCCTCCTATATATACCCACGTACCCCGAAAACATCAGGGGCGACCATGAAAAGCTATTTTCACCACCGTAACCTTCTATATCTGCGAGATCCCATCTTGGAGCCTTCGCCGGCGCTCCACCGGAGGGGGAATCGACCATGGAGGGCTTCTACATCAACACCATAGCCTCTCCGATGAGTTGTGAGTAGTTTACCACAGACCTTCGGGTCCATAGTTATTAGCTAGATGGCTTCTTCTCTCTCTTTGAATCTCAATACCATGTTCTCCTTGATCTTCTTGGAGATCTATTCGATGTAACTTTTTTTGCGGTGTGTTTGTCGAGATCCAATGAATTGTGGGTTTATGATCAAGTTTATCTATGAGAAAAATTTGAATCTCCTCTGAATTCTTTTATGTATGATTAAGTTATCTTTGCAAGTCTCTTCGAATTATCAGTTTGGTTTGGCCTACTAGATTGATCTTTCTTGCAATGGGAGAAGTGCTTAGCTTTGGGTTCAATCTTGTGGTGTCCTTTCCAGTAACAGCAGGGGCAGCAAGGCACGTATTGTATTGTTGCCATCGAGGATAAAAAGATGGGGTTTATATCATATTGCATGGGTTCATCCCTCTACATCATGTCATCTTTCTTAATGTGTTACTCTGTTCTTATGAACTTAATACTCTAGATGCATGCTGGATAGCGGTCGATGTGTGGAGTAATAGTAGTAGATGCAGGCAGGAGTCGGTCTACTTGTCACGGATGTGATGCCTATATACATGATCATTCCTAGATAATCTCATAATTATTCGCTTTTCTATCAATTGCTCGATAGTAATTTGTTCACCCACCGTAATACTTATGCTATCTCGAGAGAAGCCACTAGTAAAACCTATGGCCCCTGGGTCTATATTTTATCATATAAGCTTTCAACCTACTTTTATTTGCATCTTTACTTTTCCAATCTATATTATAAAATACCAAAAATATATTTATCTTATCATACTATCTCTATCAGATCTCACTTTTGCAAGTGGTCATGAAGGGATTGACAACCCCTTTATTGCGTTGGTTGCGAGTTCTTTGTTTGTTTGTGTAGGTGCGTGGGACTTTTGAGGAGCCTCCTACTGGATTGATACCTTGGTTCTCAAAAACCGAGGGAAATACTTGCGCTACTATTGCTGCATCACCCTTTCCTCTTCAAGGAAAACCAACGCAAGCTCAAGATGTAGCAACCTGCAACTATTGTTGTAGTAATCTGTGAGCCACGAGGACTCAGCAATCCCATTACCATGGGTATCAAGACTAGCAAAGCTTAATGGGTATGGAATGGATAATTGGTGGGGTTGCAGCAAGCGACTAAGCAAAGTATGGTGGCTACCTTACGAGTACAAGAATAAGATGAGAAGCTATGCAAACGGTCGCAAACTAGTAATGATCAAGAAGTGATCCTGAACTACTTACATTCAAACATAACACCACCGTGTTCTCTTCTCGACCCACACGAAAAGAGACCATCACGGTTACACACGCGGTTGGGTATTTTAGTTCGAATCTGGCGTCAAGTTCTCTACAACCGGATATTAAAAACTCCCACCTGCCACATAACCGCTGGCACGGCTTTCGAAAGATCAAACCCCGTAGGGGTGTCCCAACTTAGCCCATTACAAGCTCACGATCCGCGGAGACAATCCTCCATAACGGGACATCCGATCAGACTCGGGATCCCGGTGCACAAGACATTTCGACAATGGTAAAACAAAACCAGCAAGACCTCCCGGTGTGCCGACAAATCCCGATAGGAGCCGCACGTATCTCGTTCTCAGGGCACAATGGATGGGCAACACATCGGGTTGGCTGAGACCCTGGTTTCCCAGGGGGCGCCGGACATCTCCCAGGTTGGACCAACACTCAGAGGAGCATTGACCCAGGGTTGATTAAAAATACTAGGAGTTCGGAGAAAATCCCCTATTTAAGTTTTAGTTGTTATTAGGCAAATGGAAAACCAATGTTGGGCCTTGCTGGAAGAGTTTTATTCAAAGCGAACTGTCAAGAGGGCCCCATACCCCTCACTGTGTTAGGGACGCAAAATCAAGGAACATAACACCGGTATGACGAAAACTAGGGCGGCAAGAGTGGAACAAAACACCAGGCATAAGGCCGAGCCTTCCATCCTTTACCAAGTATATAGATGCATTAATTAAATAAGAGATATTGTGATATCCCAAGATATCCATGTCCCAACATGGAACAACCTGCACCTGCACCTGCAACTAGCAATGCTATAAGAGGGGATGAGCAAAGCGGTAACATAGCCAAACAACAGTTTGCTAGGAAGGGTAAAAAAGGTTAGAGGCTGTCATGGCAATTTGGGAGGCTTGATAAACAAGTGGTAGGTGATACGTCTCCAACGTATCTATAATTTTTTATTGTTCCATGCTATTATATTACCCCTTTTGGATGTTTATGGGCTTTATTTTACACATTTATATCATTTTTGGGACTAACCTACTAACCGGAGGCCCAACCCATATTGTTGTTTTCTTGCCTATTTCGGTATTTCGAAGAAAAGGAATATCAAACAGAGTCCAAACGGAATGAAACCTTCGGGAGCGTGATTTTTGGAACGAACGTGATCCAGAGGACTTGGAGTGCAAGTCAAGAAGTAGCCGAGGCTCCCACGAGATAGGAGGGCGCGTCCCCCCTGTAGGGCGCGTCCCCTGTCTCGTGGGCCCCTCGGGCGGCAACCGACGTACTTCTTCCTCCTATATAAGCCTACGTACCCCGAAAACATCCGGGAGCAGGACGAAACACAATTTCCACCACCATAACCTTCTGTATCCGCGAGATCCCATCTTGGAGCCTTCGACGGCACTCTGCCGGAGGGGGAATCGACCACGGAGGGCTTCTACATCAACACCCTTGCCTCTCCGATGAGTTTTGAGTAGTTTACCACAGACCTACGGGTCCATAGTTATTAGCTAGATGGCTTCTTCTCTCTTTTTGGATCTCAATACAATGTTCTCCCCCTCTCTTGTGGAGATCTATTTGATGTAATCTCTTGTTGCGGTGTGTTTGTCGAGATCCGATGAATTGTGGGTTTATGATCAGCTTTATCTATGGATAATAATTGAATCTTCTCTGAATTCTTTTATATGATTGAGTTATCTTTGCAAGTCTCTTCGAATTATCGGTTTGGTTTGGCCTACTAGATTGATCTTTCTTGCCATAGGAGAAGTGCTTAGCTTTGGGTTCAATCTTGCGGTGTTCTTACCCAGTGACATAAAGGGTTGCAAGACATGTATTATATTGTTGCCATCGAGGATAACAAGATGGGGTTTATATCATATTGCTTGAGTTTATCCCTCTACATCATGTCATCTTGCTTAAGGCGTTACTCTGTTCTTATGAACTTAATACTCTAGATGCATGCTGGATAGCGGTCGATGTGTGGAGTAATAGTAGTAGATGCAGGCAGGAGTCGGTCTACTTGTTATGGACGTGATGCCTATATACATGATCATGCCTAGATAACGTCATAATTATTTGCTTTTCTATCAATTGCTCAACAGTAATTTGTTCACCCACCGTAATACTTATGCTCTCGAGAGAAGCCTCTAGTGAAACCTATGGCCCCCGGGTCTATCTCTTATCATATTTGCTTTCAATCTACTTTTATTTGCATCTTTATTTTCTGCATCTATATTATAAAATACCAAAAATATATTTATCTTATCATACTATCTCTATCAGATCTCACTTTCGCAAGTGGCCGTGAAGGGATTGACAACCCCTTTGTCGCGTTGGTTGCGAGTTCTTTATTTGCTTGTGTAGGTTCGTGGGACTTGTTGAGGAGCCTCCTACTGGATTGATACCTTGATTCTCAAAAACTGAGGGAAATACTTACGCTACTATTGCTGCATCACCCTCTCCTCTTCGAGGAAAACCAACGCAAGCTCAAGACGTAGCAAGAAGGATTTCTGGCGCCGTTGCCGGGGAGGTCTTCGCTTAAGTCAAGACATACCAAGTACCCATCACAAACTCATCTCCCTCGCATTTACTTTATTTTCCATTTGCCTCTCGTTTTCCTCTCCCCCACTTCATCCTTGCCATTTTATTCGCCCTCTCTTTCCCAATCTCCTCCTCTCTTTTCCGTTTGCCGTTTTCTATTTGCGTGTGTGTGCTTGCTTGTCCTCATGGCTTTGCCTAAGAGTACCGACCTCCTTCTTAGGAGGTTCGAAGAGATTGAGTCAAATATTAGAAACTTTATGAATTTGCAATTTGAGCATAATAATTTCTTCAAAAAAGAGTTTAAAGAACAAAGAGTTTTTTGGGTCTTATGAATAAGGAGCTTGATGATATGAATAAAGAATTTTATGGCGTGAACTCTCAAATAATCCGGCTCGAGAAGGCTATAGCCCTCTGATAAGCAAGCCACCTTAGTCAATAAGATGGCTGCCAAACCAGAAAAGTTAGAAGAAAATAATGATGAAGATCTTAAAGTTATTGACGTGACTCTTATTAGATCTATGTTTTACAATATGAATTTTCATGATTATGGGACTGAGGATGAATCAACTTTGCCTAGAAGGCGTCCTAAGAATTCAGAGTTTTTAGATCTTGATGCTAATTTTGGTAAAAGTAAGATTGAAGAAGTCACAATTTTAAATAGCATTGAACCCACTATCTCGGATTTCAAGGAATTTGATTATGATAATTGTTCTTTAGAAGGTTGTATTTCCTTGTTGCAATCCGTTGTTAATTCTCCACATGCTTATAGTGAAAACAAAGCTTTTACCAAACATATTGTTGATGCCTTGATGCAATCTTTTGATGAAAAACTTAATTTGGAAGTTTGTATACCTAGAAAACGTAGTGATGAGTGGGAACCTACTATAAAGATTAAAATTAAAGATTATGAGTGTTTTTCTTTGTGTGATTTGGGTGCTAGTGTTTCCACGATTCTGAAAACTTTATGTGATATTCTAGGTTTCCATGATCTTGATGATTGCTCGTTAAATTTGCACCTTGCGGATTCCACCATTAAAAAGCCAATGGGGAGGATCAATGATGTTCTTATTGTTGCAAATAGAAATTTGGTGCCCGTTGATTTTATCGTTCTTGATATAGATTGCAATCTTTCTTGCCCTATTATTCTTGATAGACCTTTCCTTAGAACAATTGGCGCGATTATTGATATGAAGGAAGGGAATATTAGATTCCAATTTCCATTAAAGAAAGGCATGGAGCACTTTCCAAGAAAGAAAGTCAAATTACCTTATGAATCTATCATGCGGGCTACTTATGAATCAAGTGCCAAAGATGGCACTCGTTAGATCTATCTTCGCTTTTATGCCTAGCTAGGGGCGTTAAACGATAGCGCTAGTTGGGAGGCAACCCATTTTTCTTTGTGTTCTTTGTTTTTGTTCCTGTTTAGTGTTAAATTTTGTTTATACTTTCTGTTTAGATGTGTTTTTAGCTTTTAATTAGTGTTTGTGCCAAGTAGAACATATAAGATAAACTTTGATGATAGTTGATTTGATTCTGCTGAAAAACAGAAACTTTGCCCTCACCAGAAAAAATTCAATAAATCACAGAAACGAGATTTTGCATTGATTCTTTTTGCTGCTGATCAATAAACAAATTGTGCAGTATGTACTATTTTGGTAGGATTTTTAGAGTTCCAGAAGTTTGCGTTAGTTACACATTGCTACAGGCTATTTTGTTTTTGACTACAGACTGTTTTGTTTTTGACAGATTCTATTTTTCGTGTGTTGTTTGCTTATTTTGATGCATCTATGGCTAGTAAAATAGTTTATAAACCATAGAGAGGTTGGAATACAGTAGGTTTAACACCAAAATAAATAAAGAATGAGTTCATTACAGTACCTTATGTGGTGGTTTTGTTTTCTTTCACTAACGGAGCTTATAAGATTTCCTGTTGAGTTTTGTGTTGTGAAGTTTTCAAGTTTTGGGTAAAGCTTTTATGGACTATTGAATAAGGAGTGGCAAGATCCTAAGCTTGGGGATGCCCAAGGCACCCCAAGATATTCAAGGATAGCCAAAAGCCTAAGCTTGGGGATGCCCCGGGAAGGCATCCCCTCTTTCGTCTTTGTTCATTGGTAACTTTACTTGGAGCTATATTTTTATTCACCACATGATATGTGTTTTGCTTGGAGCGTCGTGTATTATATTAGTCTTTGCTTTTTTACTTTACCACAATCATCCTTGCTGTACACGCCTTTTTGGAGAAGCCTATTTTATTAGAATTTGCTAGAATATTCTATGTGCCTCACTTATATCTTTTGAGCTTGATAGTTTTTGCTCTAGTACTTCACTTATATCTTTTAGAGCACGGTGGTGTCTTAATTTTGGAGAAATTGTTAGTCTCTCATGCTTCACTTATATTATTTTGAGAGTCTTTTAGAACAGCATGGTATTTGCTTTGGTTACAATTTGGTCCTAGAATGATGAGCATCCAAGTTGGGTATAATAAAAACTATCATAGAAACAGAATTGGATGCTATGATCAATTTGTTGCTTGATAATTGTTTTGAGATATAAATGTAGTAATGTTAGGGTCATGCTAGTGGATAATTATGAAATTGAGAAATACTTTTGTTGAAGTTGGCAAGTCCCGTAGCATGCGCGTATGGTAAAAGTTGTGTGACAAATTTGTTGCATGAGGTGCTCTTTTGAGTGTCTTCCTTATGAGTGGCAGTCAGGGATGAGCGTTGGAATTTTTTCCTACCAATCTATCCCTCTTGGGGCAAGCGTAGTAGTAATTTGCTTCGAGGGCTAAGTAGACTTTTGCAATAAGTATATGAGTTCTTTATGACTAATGTGAGTCCATGGATATACGCACACTCATCCTTCCACTTTGCTAGCTTTTCTTATTACCGCGCAACTCTCGCCGGTATTGAACCCATTATTTACCTTCCTCAAAACAGCCATCATACCTACCTATTATGGTATTTCCATAGTCATTCCGAGATATATTGCCATGCAACTTTCCACCGTTTAGTTTACTATGACACGTTTCATCATTGTCATATTGCTCTTTGCATGATCATGTAGTTGACATTGTATTTGTGGCAAAGACACCTTCATAATTTTCATACATGTCGCTCTTGATTCATTGCATATCCCGGTACACCGCCGGAGGCATTCACATAGAGTCATATCTTGTTCTAGCTTTGAGTTGTAATTCTTGAGTTGTAAATCCATAAAAGTGTGATGATCTTCATTATTAGAGCATTGTCCTAGTGAGGAAAGGATGATGAAGACTATGATTCCCCCACTAGTTGGGATGAGATATCGGACTTTATAAAAATAAAAGAGGCCAAAGAAGCCCACCAAAAAGAAAAATAAAAAAATAAAAAAAGGGGAACAGAAAAAAAGAAAAAAGAAGAGAAAAAAAAGAAATAAAAAGAGAGAAAAAGAGAGAAGGGACAATTGCTACTATCTCTTTTTACACACTTGTGCTTCAAAAATAGCAACATGATCTTCATGATAGAGAGTCTCATATGTTGTCACTTTCATATACTAGTGGGAATTTTTCATTATAGAACTTGGCTTGTATATTCCAATGATGGGCTTCCTCAAAGTGCCCTAGGTCTTCGTGAGCAAGCAAGTTGGATGCACACCCACTTAGTTTCTTTTGTTGAGCTTTCATATATTTATAGCTCTAGTGCATCCGTTGCATGGCAATCCCTACTTACTCACATTGATATCTATTGATGGGCATCTCCATAGCCCGTTGATACGCCTAGTTGATGTGAGACTATCTTCTCCCACTTTTTATCCTTACAACCACCACCATTTACCACCATAGTGCTATGTCCATGGCTTGCGCTCATGTATTGCGTAAGAGTTGAAAAAGCTGAAGCGCATTAAAAAGTATGAACCAATTGCTCGGCTCGTCATAGGGGTTGTACATGATGGGAGTATTTTGTGTAATGAAAATGAAGCATGGCCTAACTATATGATTTTGTAGGGATAAGCTTTCTTTGGCTATGCTATTTTGATAGGACATGATTATTTGTTAGTATGCTTTGAAGCATTATTATTTTTATGTTTTATAAGCTTTTATCTTGAATCATCTAGATCTGAACATTCATGCCACATTAAAGAAAATTACATTGAGAATTATGCTAGTTAGCATTCCACATCAAAAATTTCTTTTTTATCATTTACCTACTCGAGGATGAGTAGGAATTAAGCTTGGGGATGCTTGATACGTCTCCAACGTATCTATAATTTTTTATTGTTCCATGCTATTATATTACCCCTTTTGGATGTTTATGGGCTTTATTTTACACATTTATATCATTTTTGGGACTAACATACTAACCGGAGGCCCAGCCCTTATTGCTTTTTTTGCCTATTTCAGTATTTCGAAGAAAATGAATATCAAACGGAGTCCAAACGGAATGAAACCTTCGGGAGCGTGATTTTTGGAACGAACGTGATCTAGAGGACTTGGAGTGCAAGTCAAGAAGCAGCCGAGGCTCCCACGAGATAGGAGGGCGCCCCCTGTCTCGTGGGCCCCTCGAGCGACCATCGACGTACTTCTTCCTCCTATATAAGCCTACGTACCCCAAAAACATCCGGGAACAGGACGAAACACAATTTCCACCACCGTAACCTTCTGTATCCGCGAGATCCCATCTTGGAGCCTTCGCCGGCACTCTGCCGGAGGGGGAATCGACCATGGAGGGCTTCTACATCAACACCATATCCCTTCCGATGAGTTGTGAGTAGTTTACCACACACCTTCGAGTCCATAGTTATTAGCTAGATGGCTTCTTCTCTCTTTTTGGATCTCAATACAATGTTCTCCCCCTCTCTTGTGGAGATCTATTCGATGTAATCTCTTTTTGCGGTGTGTTTGTCGAGATCCGATGAATTGTGGGTTTATGATCAGCTTTATCTATGGATAATAATTGAATCTTCTCTGAATTCTTTTATATGATTGAGTTATCTTTGCAAGTCTCTTCGAATTATCGGTTTGGTTTGGCCTACTAGATTGATCTTTCTTGCCATGGGAGAAGTGCTTAGCTTTGGGTTCAATCTTGCGGTGTTCTTACCCAGTGACAGAAAGGGTTGCAAGACACGTATTGTATTGTTGCCATCGAGGATAACAAGATGGGTTTATATCATATTGCTTGAGTTTATCCCTCTACATCATGTCATCTTGCTTAAGGCGTTACTCTGTTCTTATGAACTTAATACTCTAGATGCATGCTGGATAGCGGTCGATGTGTGGAGTAATAGTAGTAGATGCAGGCAGGAGTCGGTCTACTTGTTATGGACGTGATGCCTATATACATGATCATGCCTAGATAACGTCATAATTATTAGCATAGCAATGATAGTAGTGAGATCCAGGGTAACAATCATCTTGCCTGAAATGCCGCTAGGAAGAAGAACGAGTCCATGAAGAAGACGAACAAGTGAAGGGGAACTGTTGGGGATATAACTATTTGTGTAAGCCGCCCAGGAGGGGCCGGGTTACGCAAATAGGACTCACTAGAGAGAAGCCCAAGACAAAGTATGAAGATGGCGGTTCATAAAGAGCTTAAGGCCTGCAGGCGACTTAAGGCCTGTTGTAGTAACCCGCTGTAATAATATTACTTGTATCATAAGGTAGACTTAACTAGTCACCGAGCCGGACATTGTTTATGAGCCGGCCGGGACTCTGTAAGCCGCAGGGCGTCGAACCGTGTATATAAGGGGACGACCCGCTGGCGGCTTAGGGCAAGAAACAACTGATCGAGAGCCAGGCATAGCGTATCTCGCTTCCTGGTCATCGAAACATCAATACCAACCCAACTAGACGTAGGCCTTACCTTCACCGTAAGGGGCCGAACTAGTATAAACCCTCTCGTGTCCTTTGTCCCGTTTAACCCCTTCAAGCTTCCTAGTTGCGATGGCTCCACAACTAAGTCCTTTCACGAGGACATCTGACGTGACAATTCCACGACAGTTGGCGCCCACCGTGGGGCCAGCGCATGGTGGATTTGAGTTCTTGAAGGGCAACTTCGAAGGGCTCAAGGGATACGTAGTGGGCCCGATGACCAAGAGTCGTCGTGGCAAGATCTACATCGACGATGAAGGCTGGGGCCCCGACGCCGGCTCAATTGAGTACGGGTACCGGGTCCCCTTCGGAGGGATCCACATCTTCATTGGACGGATCGGTGAGCTGGGGCCTGAGCCGGACAACTGCACCGACCTCGTCGAGACGGCTCAGCGTGCGAAACCCGCCCGAGTTTAACCCGGCATGAAGCGTGTCTTTGTGGGCTGCGTCCACGGAGAAGAGCTTTCTGAAGGCCCTGAAGATGGTGGTGAGACGGCAGTACCCTCTGACGGTGATTCGTCCACCGGTTCAACAAATTCTTTGTATCAAGTTCAAGATGGTGCGCTCGGGGGCTGTTCCGATGGCCTTAGTATTTCGGACCTCTGTGAGCCGCCAAAATGGGCAGGAGTCTTTATGGCTGGGACTCAACCGGACAAAACTCTACAGCCGCGACCGCAATTACTTCCGGGTTAGGAGCAGCCGGGGCAGGAGGCCCTGTGCGTCCGCCGGCTCAAGTGTTGATAGACCTCATGGACAAGCTTACAACCTTGCTAACCGCCACGGTTATTCCTGCAAACAAAGATGAGCATGACGCGGAGGTAGCACAGGTACGCGAGGAGATAGCTCAAGCCAAGGAGGCCCTAGCAGCTGAGGATACTAGGCTAGCTACAGAGCGGGCGGCTCTCGACGCCCGGGCACAGCGGTTGCAGTCAAAGGCTTATCAGCTCACAATGAGTTTAAACGCGTCCAATGAAGTAATGAGGAGGAGACACCAGAAGGCCCAATCCCGGTTGCCTCCGAATTACGATCCTAGGGTTATTTTTGCCACACCAGGGGCCGGCCCAAGTAACCCGCCCAATGCCAATTAGTTTATGACACCCGGAGCGAGAGGACCGACTCAGCGTCAGGAGATGCCACCTCCTCATATGAGCATGGCACCGCCGCGTTATGTACCAATACCGGAGGGTCACTTTTCCAACCCCATGGAGAATTTAATCGCGGCATCAACGCGTTTAGCTGCTCTTCTGGTGGACGGTGATGATCCAACAGCAGTGGAAACCCGGAGGATCAGGGAACTTGTTCAGACGGCTCTGGCTCAGCAGGAGACCTATTCTTACAGCCGGGATAGGATTCATTCAACCCCTCCGCCTTGGTTAGCGCCGCCTCATCAGAACCGGAGCCCGAGTTACAGCAGGCACATGGAGTCCGAAGCTTTATCAAGCAACACCCAACGCCGTAACCAACATGGGGGCTATAACCCGGTGCAAGACCGAATACGTCAGGAGAACGAGCGGGCGGCTCAACAGGCAGCTCAGCTGACGGCTCATCAGGACGTCCCGGAGTACCCAACGACTTCTATTGAGTTGGGAGTAGCCACCGGAACCGGTGGGGTTCCTTGTTTGATACCGGCTTTGCGCAACGTACGCCTGCCTAAGGACTTCAAAGGACCTCGGAAGGTGCCGAATTACACGGCCGACTTACAACCCGGAGCGTGGATTGAGAGCTATGAGATGGCCATGGAGCTGTTGGAGGTTAGCGACGCGGCAATGGCTAAATACTTCACCATGATGTTAGATGGAATGGCCCGGTCCTGGCTAAAAGGGTTACCACCCAATTCCATTGGTTTGTGGGAGGAGTTAAAGGCCCGGTTCATCCAGAACTTCAAAGACACCTGTAAGCAGTCCATGTCAATCATGGACTTGACAAGTTGTAAGAAGGGGGAGGGTGAGTCCACCACCCATTGGGTACGCCGGGTCAAGGAGATAATTCATTCATCTGATAAGATGGATGCCGGCTCTGCAGTCCTCATGTTGGAGAAAAATTGCAACTTTGATCCACTGAGGCAGAAATTGGGACGCCTAAAGCATGACTGCACCGATATGGGAACGCTGATGGCAGATTTAGTCAAATACGCCGATTCTGATAATACCAAGGACCCTGCGTCTGACGATGAGAAAATAGGGAAGGGTAAAAGGAACGGTAATGGAAAAGGTCAACAGCATAACCCGGGGAATCAAGGCGGCAATAAGCGTAAGGCGTACGATAGTCCGGAGCTTGTGGCTAACGCTAGTACACAGGGTAACAATCAGAGACGCAAGGGTAAGTGGCCTCGAACCGGCGGGTCAGGTCCATCTCTTGAGCAGCTACTCAACAAGCCCTGTCCGAAACACGGCACCTGGGAGCACCCCGCTACTCACCTGTGGAAAGATTGTGCGATCATGAAGGCGTTTAAAAATTCCAATATCTTCGACGGTGGTCATGGACCTGGTGGCGGTTCAGGGGCCGGCGGCTTTCATGGCCCGGGTGGCGGTTCAAATTCCGGTTTTCAGGGACAACCGGTTGGCAATAATCAACAACAAGTTGGTCAGGGAGGACAACCGCAGCAGCAGTCGGGTTACCAGAGCCAACCGAAACAGTTGAGCGGTGGGCAATACCATGTGTTCACCACTAGCTTATGCAAACATGACCAGAAGGTTCATAAAAGGGCTGTAAATTCGGTTGAGCTGACGGTCCCTCGTTATTTGAGATGGTCAGAGCAGCCTATCATTTGGAGCAGGGAGGATCACCCGCTACGAGTTGATAATCCGGGTCAGTTAGCCTTGGTTGTAGCACCCCAGGTTGGTGGATATAAATTCACTAAAGTACTCATGGACGGAGGTAGCAGCATCAATATCCTCTATTATGAGACCTTCCAGCGTATGGGGTTAACTGAGAAGAATCTGAGGACGTCCAACACTGTTTTTCACGGGGTGGTCCCAGGTAAGTCAGCTTACCCAGTTGGTAAGATTGAATTAGAGGTGGCTTTTGGAGATGAGTATGATTCCAGGGCTGAGAAGTTGACGTTTGAGGTGGTCAAGATCAAGAGCCCGTATCACGCTCTATTTGGGCGACCGGCTTATGCTAAGTTCATGGCCCGGCCGTGTTATGTCTACTTACAGCTCAAGATGCCGGGTTACAAGGGCACCATCACCGTGCATGGGAGTCGAAAGGTGGCCTTGGAATGCGAAGAAGGCGATGCGGCTTACGCTGAGACGGCCTGTGCCGCGGAGGAGCTCAAATTTTATCAAGACAATGTTGACCCGACGGATATGACCTCCCTCAAGAAACCAACTACAGAGCACGACCCGGCGTTGAAGTTTAAATCGGCCGCTGATACAAAGCTTGTTGACTTCACCTCGGGGGACACCTCTAAACAGTTCAGTATCAGTACCAATTTGGATCCTAAATAGGAAAGCATGCTCATCGAGTTCATCCGTGAGAACCGGGACATCTTTGCATGGAAACCTTTTTACATGCCGGGTGTACTGAGGGAACTCGCTAAGCACACTCTCAATATTTATCCAAAGTATAAGCCGGTCAGACAGTTTCTCCGACGATTCAACGAAGAGAGACGAGCAGCCATTGGAGAAGAGGTGGCCCGGCTCTTAGCGGCCGGGTTTATTGCCAAAGTCTTTCATCCAGAGTGGTTGGCCAACCCGGTGCTGGTACTCAAGAAGAACATCACTTGGCGGATGTGTGTGGATTACACGGATTTAAACAAGGCTTGCCCGGCTGATCCCTTTGCACTCCCCTGTATTGATCAAATCATTGATGCTATGGCAGGTTGTGAACGTTTGAGCTTTTTGGATGCTTACTCTGGCTATCATCAGATCAAGATTGGGCGCAATGTTCATGCTTATGTGGACGACATCATGGTTAAATCCAGAGAAAAGGAAACTTTAATATCCGATTTTAGAGAAACCTTTGACAATCTCTGGGTTTACAAGATGATGCTTAACCCGGCCAAGTGTGTATTTGGTGTACCTGCAGGCAAGCTCTTGGGTTTTCTGGTGTCAAATAGAGGCATTGAAGCTAATCCGGAGAAGATCACGGCAATTACCTCTCTGGCTAAGCCGGCGTGTATCAATGATGTTCAACGCCTGGCGGGACGTGTTGCTGCATTAAGCCGGTTAGGGGAGAAGGCCTTGCCGCTATACCAGATGATGAAGAAGACGGACATTTTTGTCTGGAGTGATGCTGCTAACACTGCCTTTGAGGATTTAAAGAGACAGTTGTCTGAGCCACCGGTTCTTGTAGCTCCCATTGATAAAGAGCCGCTATTGTTATATGTGGCTGCTAACTCACGGGTTGTCAGTGTTGCCATCATGGTGGAACGAAAGGAGGCAGGCAAGGAGCATCCAGTTCAACGGCCGGTTTACTACATCAGCGAGGTGCTCATTGAGTCTAAACAAAGGTATCCACATTGGCAGAAGCTTGTTTATGGTGTGTTCATGGCAAATCGGAAACTGAAGCAGTACTTCCAAGGTCACCCTATAACGGTGGTGAGCTCAGCTCCTTTGGGAGATATCATTCAGAATAGAGAAGCTACAGGGCGAATCGCCAAGTGGGCCATTGAGCTTGGGCCTTATGGTTTAAAGTATATGCCCCGTACTGCCATCAAATCTCAGGCATTGGTGGATTTTATCAATGATTGGACAGAGTTGCAGGCACCCGAGGAGAAGCCGGACAATACATATTGGACTATTCATTTTGATGGGTCCAGGAAGTTAGAAGGATCAGGGGCTGGGGTTGTCTTAACTTCCCCTCGAGGTGACAAATTTCGTTATGTGCTCCGGCTCATGTTTCCTTGCACTAACAATGCAGCTGAATATGAGGCCTTGCTCCATGGTCTTCAGATGTCTAAGGAGATGAATTTAAGCCGGGTAAGGTGCTTGGGCGACTCAGATCTTGTGGCTCAGCAGGTCTCAGGTACATGGGATTCTAAGGATCCCTTTATGGCGGCTTATCATCGTGAAGTTGATGTTGTAGCTGGGTACTTCAAAGGGTATCAGGTGGAGCACATTGACAGAAGGAAGAATGAGGCAGCGGATGCTTTAAGCCGGTTGGGCTCTCAGCGTAAGCCGGTGCCGCCTAACACCTTTCTGGACATCTTACATAATCCTTCTGTCAAGGTACCTACGGAGGAAGAGCTTGCAGTGCTAGACCCGGAGGCACAGTTGGTGGCTGCACTTCACATCATCCCGGATTGGACATCGCTGTATTTGGCTTATATGACCCAAGGAGAGCTGCCTGAGGATGAGACCTTGGCGAGACAAATTGTCAGGCGATCCAAATCCATGACACTTGTTAACGGCGAGTTACATCATCTCAGTGTCACAGGTGCGTTCCAGCGTTGTGTGTCGCCTGCAGAGGGTCAAGAGATACTTCGAGAGATCCATGAAGGGGATTGTGGTCATCATGCCGGCTCAAAATCTCTAGTGGCCAAGGCTTTCCGTCATGGTTTTTATTGGCTGACGGCTCATGCTGATGCAGAAGATCTTGTTAGCAAATGTGACGGGTGTCAAAAGTTCTCAAGACGAGCTCATGTGCCGGCTCAGGAGTTGAGGATGATTCCAATTACTTGGCCGTTCGCAGTCTGGGGGCTTGACATGGTGGGACCTTTCAAAAGGTCTAAAGATAAAAAAACGCACCTCCTGGTGGCAGTGGATAAATTTACAAAGTGGATTGAGGCAGAGCCGGTCAGTCAGTGTGATGCGGCCATAGCGGTGCAGTTCATCAAAAAAGGTGATCTTTCGTTTTGGTTTTTCACATAGCATCATAACTGATAATGGCACTAATCTCTCCAAGGGTGCCATGGAAGAGTTTTGTCAATGGGAACATATCCGGCTTGATGTCTCGGCTGTTGCTCATCCTCAGTCCAATGGTCAAGCAGAGCGAGCTAATCAGGAGATTTTAAGGGGTATCAAACCACGACTCTTGGTCCCCTTACAGCGGACTCCGGGTTGCTGGGTGGAAGAGTTGCCCTCTGTGCTGTGGAGCATCAACACTACGCCTAATAGATCAACGGGTTACACGCCTTTCTTCATGGTTTATGGAGCAGAGGCAGTGCTGCCAAGTGATATCCGGCACGATTCACCCCGTGTGGCGGCTTACGTTGAGGCTGATAATGAGAAGGCTCGACAAGAGGCTCTTGACTTGTTGGGTGAGGAGCGAGACTTGGCACTAGCCCGCTCGGCGATTTACTAGCAAGACCTTCGTCGCTATCACAGCCGCCGGGTCAAAAGCAGAACATTTCAGGAAGGCGATTTAGTGCTCCGGCTCATCCAAGATCAGACCGATATGCACAAGCTATCCCCTCCTTGGGAAGGACCCTTTGTGGTCAGCAAGAATCTGCACAATGGGTCGTACTACGTCATCGATATTCGAGAGCACAAGGACTCAGGTAAATCGGAGGAGGAGACCCGCCGGCCGTGGAATATAGCCCATCTTCGGCCTTATTATACTTAAGCCACCGGCTCTTTAGATGTATATATTTTAGACAATGTACATATTATGTAAAGTAATAAAGCAGGACCTCTATCCTTTTTTCACCCTCAAAAAAGTGTATATGTCATTTTTGACAGGTGGTGGAAACAACCAATAGGGACTGGATCAAATCTGAATCCGGTTTTCCCTTTGGTCCGGCTTATGATCATATCTGAATCTAGCCATGGCCACTTGGGGGCTTCCTGTTCAAACATAGGTCGTATCCGAATCAAAGAGTACATAGCTGTCGATACCCACTTGATCGGCATATTTGCCAAGCCTACTTGGGGGCTTCCTGATCATATCTGAATCACAGCTTAACCCCTTTAGGTCTGACATGGATCGTATACGAATCAGCATCATTAAACAAATCCTATGGTCACTTGGAGGCTTCCTGTTCAAACATAGGTCGTATTCGAACCAAAGAGAACATAGTTGTCGATACCCACTTGATTGGCATCGCCACGCCACTGGGGCCTATATGATCATATCCGAATCTTAGCTTAACCCCTTTGGAATGGTTTACTAATCGTATCCGAATCAGGAGCCTGTAAACAATATTTTGATTATTCTGATACCTTGTGGAAAGCATTTTAAGGTGTTTTTTGTCTTGCCGGTTTAATATTTGTCACCCCAGGTTCTTAAGTACCGGGTGAACATTATTTGAGCCGGGCAGATCATTCAAGGATTGCAGAATAAGGCAAGCAAAATTTAACACGCTAAGGAAGTAAAAGCCAGATATATATAGCCATGGCGGTTTACGAAAAGCGATAAGTGATAAGAGCATGCACGAAGGCATGATGAGCATTCAGAAGTTATTTCTACCCTATTACATGACTCCCCGAGTCTGAATAGGTGATGCATTGTATTTTGGCCAAACACCTGGTGATTCACTCCTTCGGTGGGCTTGAAGGCTCCGGGTTACCCTTCTCCGCTTCTCCGTGGGCTGTTGTTTCCTGGAAAGTTGATGAAGCCCAATCAATGCCGCTCAAAGCTTCAAATTCAGCTTCATCATCTATTAAACCGGCCGGGTCCACTTCAGGGGCAAAAGTATGCTTACGAATTGGAGGGATCAGGCTGATTTGATCATATGGAGCCTTTGGGATTTTTCGGTTGTTACTATCATAAGCCAATGCATACTTGCTGAGGTCAGTATCGTTTCCAATCAGGGTGGCCACCGGACGTATGGCTTTAACACAGGTGTGGAAGTCATGATCATCAAAAGCATTGCCGTCTTCCTTTAGACTCGGATATCCAAGAGCAAGGTCTGCCGGGTCTAGTTCTGGGAGCCATGTTTTTTCCCGGCTCAATGCAGCTATGGCCCCGGCTCTTGAAGATGAACGCCTTAAGTCTTGGATCCGCTGAGGTAGAAAGGCAAGGCTCTTCACAACATCTTGCAAAAGGCGGGGGTGTGGAGTTGATAAAGCTACAACAGCCAGGGCACGTTGTGTCCCGGAGTATAACTGTTCCACTAACGTGTAAACAGCTTTAAGCTTGATCAGCGTGTTTTGCTTCAGATTGGCACTCCTGGAGCCTATATGTGCACAAGCATAACAGTAAGCCGGAAGTAATTATTACAATAGTCATTGTACGGTTGCCATGTTAAAACTGTGTTACAATAACTTACCAAAGATGGCTAAGGCCATTTGGGATATTTGCTGTTTTAAGTTGGACAGCTCGGTTGTTGCTTCTGCAAGAGATGTTTCGGCTGTCTCGGCCCGGGTCACCAGGGAAGCCTTTTCATCAGCCCAAATTTTCTTTTCCGACTCAAAATTCTTCTTTAGTTTCTCATTTTCAGAGACGTTAAATTCAAATTTGGAGTTAGCTTTTTGCATCTCAAGCTCTTGAGTTTCCAGACGACTCTTCAGGGCGGCGAGCTCTGATTCAAATTGACTTATGGCAGCCTGCAATTGACACCGGGTAATGCTAAGGATTCTAGTAAGGTAAACATTCAAGTCCCAAGCACTTTACAAGTAAAGATATTTGGCACTTGGGGGCTAATGTATGCTGAAAGAAATTTTAACTTTATCCTGCCGGGTCAAGCATATTAAGTCTCAAGCACCTTACAAGTAAGGATACTTGACACTTGGGGACTAATGTATATTGCAAATTTAAAGGCCTTATGTTATTCCGGGTTAAATAAATTCTTTTAAGCCGGATAAGTTAACAAGTAAAAGCAGATTTCTAAGTATATAGCATATTTGTTCATAAGCAATAGACTTGGGGGATGGTACAGTATATATAAGGCTCAGATAAAAGTATAAGTTTATACCTCAGATTTATGTTGTATTTGTTTCACCATGTCAACTTCCAGGTCACGGCTATTATGCACTTGATTCAGATAGCCTGAGACTATATCACCAATTCTTAGGTGAGTATAATCCGTAATGTCCTGTTTGGCATTTCGGCGCTGGGCAAATTCTTCCTTGGCAGTACATTTGGCAAGGATTGTAGGCCGCCCTGGTTCAACAAATTGGGACTTCACAATCTCAACTTCCGGGTCATTCCTCTTCGCTGGGCTAGGAGTCTCCGGGTCACTTGTGTGGACAATGTCTTCGGTAGGTGGATCAGAGGTTGGCACTGGAATATCAGAAGCCGGGTCAGGCGGCGGCTGATGGGTAGCGTTGTCTGGAGCAGACGCATTAATCACCGGTTCAGCCACGACTGGTTCTTCGGACGACTTATTCTTCTTTGCCCGCTTGCTGGGTTTCACTTGCATACTGTTAACAAAAGCAGAAGGATGAATACGCAAGCACGGGTAAGGTAAAAAGTGCATAAGTTTACATTACCCGGGAGCAGTTTTGAAAGTCGGCATATTTGACTGCATGGATTCACCAGAAGAAGAGGAGGTATCCTGATAAGTGGAGTCAGATGAATTGAGAGGTTGACGAATTAAGCCTGCTAAAGGTAAGACAGAGCGTAAATCGGAGATAACCTCAGTCCGACGTTTCCTGGTTACATTAGGTAAGCCGGAAGAGAGTTCTGCAACTTTGTTGTTCGGGTCTGCCTCCGGCTCTCAAGTTGTTGTTGCTTCAAAATAAATTGAGGATCTTGATAAGCAAGTGCATGTGAAAACCTTACTTTCCGGGTCACCCTTCGGGTCTTTCTCTTTGGCAAAGGCTCTAAGTCGGAGGAGATTATAGTTACCTTTTCATTAGCTGCTCGACTGTTCCCGGTATCCTCCTGAAAGGATAAAATGTCAGACAGGTGATAACAAGGGACTTAAGAAAATTTAAAGATTACCTCTTCCTCATCCGAAGAGCTATCCTCCAATCTGAGTAAGTCGGAGGCGCTGGGTTTCTTTTTCTTCGAGGTTCCTACCTTGGCGGCTTTCCTTTCAGCTTTCTTGGTCGTTCTGGCTTGTTTGGCAGCTTCATGGTCATATTTGGCTTTCCAAAAGTCATCACCAGCCTGTGGAAAAGATTAAAGAATCATGAGTATCAAGAAAGGTATCATATATCCGTAAACATTTGTTATGATTGATAACTTACCGTAGGGGCCGGGTTATTCTTGCAAAATGGAAGTAAACCGAAGGCGTTGCTCGTCACAGTGCCCTCCTTCAGCAGTGACTGGGTTGTAGCATCCACCATGTCATCTGGTAAGTCGCCAGGGCTATGGCGTTGCGTATCAGTCTTTTCTCCAGTATAAGTACACATTAAGCCGGGACGGCGGCTTAATGGAAGTATACGCCAAGTGACCCAGACCCGCACCAGATCGATGCCGTTTAAACCATTTCCCAATAGAGCTTTAATCTTCTTGATGGTGGGGTTAAGAGGCACGCGTTCAAGGGTTGTCAGCTTGTCCGGTAGCGGATGAGTAGATGCAAGGCGCAGGGCGCGAAAGCCGGGCAGAGGCTTTTCATCAGCCGGAGAAGTGTCCTGACAGTAGAACCATGTCTGGTTCCAAGATTTGGGGTGACTCGGTAGCTCAGCATAAGGGAAAAGACAGTCTCTCCGTCGCTGGATTGAGATACCGCCAAGCTCAAGGCTGGGCCCATTGGCACGTTCATTTTGCCGGTTCATATAAAAAAGTTCCCTGAACAAAAGCAGACTTGGCTCCTCTCCCAGGTACACCTCTCAGAAGACTTGAAAATTGCAAATATTTGACACGGAATTGGGCCCGATGTCTTGAGGTCTAAGGTCAAAGAAGTTCAAAACCTCTCTGAAGAATTTTGAGCCGGGAGGAGCAAATCCACGGCTCATATGATCAGTAAAAAATTATTACTTCCCCTGCTTTGGGGTGAGGTTTTTCTTCAGACGGGTCAGGGGCACGGTACGACATGACGTCCTTTTTTGGCAGATGCCCAGATTTTATAAACTCAGCTAGTTTGCTGTTGGTCACTGTGGATGGAACCCAATTGCAAGTTAGAGGGGCCTTGGTAGCCTTAGGAGCCATCACAACAATTGGCCTATGGAAAACAAGAAGATCCGGTTCAATTTTAACCCGGGAGGAAAATCTTGATTAAAGTGGCGGCTTAATGAGGGGCCTAATGATATAAGATGACTGTGCAACAATATTTAAGCCGCTACAAGTATCAAGTGCAATTCAAAAAATTTCCGGGTCATGAGGAGCAGTCAAGGTTCTGTATCATCTATTTAAGCCGGAGACCTCGACAGTTGTATTTCAGGACATTTACCAAAGGAGGTTTTTTGGGTGATGAAGACAAGTTTCACAAAGGACAATTATTACTCTGGATCAAAATATTGCCCTGGAAAGAAATTTTCGTAGACCTAAAAACAAAGCAGAGAAGTTCATATACTCGAAAAGGGGTTCTACGCAAGGGAAATGAGATCTATTCCTGCGCGAGGTCAATACAGGTAAGCACCGCAGCAGTTCTGTGTAATTTTTATGGTCTAAACAGGGCGTTGGAGGAAAGAACTAGAGAAGGTTTGCATCGGGCAGTGATGAACACCGACGAACTCGGCAAGAGCCTAATGCAGATCTGAGAAAGGAAATGAGAAGAGCTCACAGATGCGGATGCGCCGCGGAAGTTCGCTATCGATCTCTGGTCGGAGTCAGGTCGATGCAGCGGCCTGAGTCGGTGACGACGAGGGGGTCGACGGTGGCAGCGGCAGAGCACGGGAGGAGGCAAGAGGAAGAAGACGACTGGGGAAGACCTAGGTCGCGCTATTTATAAAGGAAGACTGACCGGGCGGGCGCAAAAAACAAAGAGATAACATTCATTATCCAGCGGCTCTGGCGCCTCGATTCTCGGGATGGTCAGTAAAGACAAAGATCCGTTGAAGATGTGACGGCATAAAAAAAATAAAGCTTTAATGAAGATGACGTCACAGAGATTTAACCCGGAGTTAGATGATGACGTCACAGCGGGTTAAAATCCTTCGCACAAGATAAAAGACTGCAGGGCGGTTCATAAGGTATTTTAAGATTGACATGAACCGGTTCAAATCAATCTGGGGCCTAATGTTGGGGATATAACTATTTGTGTAAGCCGCCCAGGAGGGGTCGGGTTACGCAAATAGGACTCACCAGAGAGAAGCCCAAGACAAAGTATGAAGATGGCGGTTCATAAAGAGCTTAAGGCCCGCAGGAGACTTAAGGCCCGTTGTAGTAACCCGCTGTAATAATATTACTTGTATCATAAGGTAGACTTAACTAGTTACCGAGCCGGACATTGTTTATGAGCTGGCCGGGACTCTGTAAGCCGCAGGGCGTCGACCCGTGTATATAAGGGGACGACCCGCTGGCGGCTTAGGGCAAGAAACAACTGATCGAGAGCCAGGCATAGCGTATCTCGCTCCCTGGTCATCGAAACATCAATACCAACCCAACTAGACGTAGGCCTTACCTTCATCGTAAGGGGCCGAACTAGTATAAACCCTCTCATGTCCTTTGTCCCATTTAACCCCTTCAAGCTTCCTAGTTGCGATGGCTCCACAACTAAGTCCTTTCACAAGGACATCTGACGTGACAATTCCACGACAGGAACCAAGCGTAGTCGAACGAATCCTCACGATCCAACGAAACAGGAACTATCTAGAAGGAGCACAACCGGAAAGAAGCAAACAACATGGTAAACACCCAACACATGAACAAGGCATGATGCACATCCAAGTATGATGCATGACAAGGCTACATGATGCTCGTGGCAAGAGATGATGCATACAAGAACAACACATCAAAGCAAGTTTAAATAAGGTCGGAAACAACATATGACAAATCTGGTAAGTCCCCATATGCAAATTTCGAAATTGGTCCAGATCTGAAAAACACATTATGTTCAAGTTGTTAAACAGAAAGTTAAGATGCACCATGATGATCTACACGAGATTCTAGTCAAGTTACATATAAAGTTCATTTAATTCAGAGCTACGACATAGAAGATATGAGCAAAACAAGTTAAACATGGCATTGATGCAAAATACATTCAAACATCAAGAAAAACACTCAAAACAAGGATTCAACATGAAATGATGAAACTACATACGATTCTAAGCAAGTTTCATATAGAGCATGCTCAAAACGGAGCAACGGTGCAACACATACACTTCAAACAAGATATAACAACAATCTGCCCAAAACAACAACTAGGCACTTTGCAATCACCAAAACAACATGCTACAGGAATCATATGAGCACAAACTTGATATGCACTTCAAGTAAAAATTACATACTTCAAATATCATTAAGGTTCAGGTTCATAGGCATCAAGATTAAACCAATATGATCAATGCTAAATGCAACTTTATAACACAAGAGCATATACATGAGCAGAGTTAATATGAATGCATGTTGGAGGCATGAAACAAAGATGATACAGCGACTATTCATAGCAAACAAGGGAATGGCATCAAATTACACATAACAAAGAGCAAAATAACATCAAGGCATCATATACGGCTCATGGATTAGTGGGAACGGACAAGACAAGATTGAATGTTGAAACAGTTTCAGCAAGTGTAAAACAACAACATTATGATAGCATGTTTGTAAGCATGGAACAGAGGCATGTGATATCCAAAATTATCAAACTTGGCATGTGGACAAAGAACTCATAACATACTTCAAAACATGTAATTGGAGCATCTCCAAAAGAGGCATAGATTAATTAATATCAAGCTCACAACATAGCATCATGAAGTTAACAGAAAACTGGAACATCATATAGGCATGTTCATGACAATGAAAACACAAGCTACAAGACATATATAGGGCAACAAAAGGCATTGGCATGATATATCATAACATGTACAACAAAACACGTAGCCTACTTCACAAGCTTGATGCACTCACCACAGGGCATATCAGAATAAATGGATTGCACCACTGCAAATATGGCATGATTATGCTCCTAAAATATGTAGATATGATGCTCAAAAGAAAATCACACAAAAAGATACAAAAATGACAAAAGGGCAAGTTATATCAGTTTTCAACAGTTAACAGCAACATGCACTTTTGCAACAGAGATTAAGATATCTATATGAACTCAAACAAGCAAGATAATGACACCAGCATGTAGAGCATGAAGAGCATAACATGTGCATATCAAGATCATCATCATAGGATCAACATGGACAAAGTTATAGTATTCACAAGACACCTAAATGATGTTAACATGCAGCAGGTTTCAGCAATTTATCTCACTTAGCAGTTTTGCAACGAAGATTAAGACATCAATATGAACAGTAACATGAATGCAAATGCAACTCTCATGTAGAGCATCAAGAGATGAACATTTTAACATGTCATACACGCGAAACGAAGCAACATGCACAAAGTTACATCATGTCAAACAAGCACACATGAGATGATCTTTTCAGGGACTTACGAAAAATAACCTCGGAGGGGGGTTCTGGGGCGGACATGTCCGGGCTCCTGCAGATGTGTCCGGCGCGGGGCAGAGGAGGCCGACACCCATGGCAGCTCTGGCAACGGGGCCGAGGCAACAAGGTGCCGGCGGGGTCAGGGACGCAGGAATCCGGTCGTGGGCTCCCTGGATCTGGTGGTGCCGCGGCGAAATGGGGCTGGCGGCGAGCTTGGGCGGTGAGGGACGGCGCTGGAGAGCGACGGGAGGTGCGGGTGCGGAGGCGGTGGACTTCGGGCGCGGGGTGGCGGTTCCGGGGAAGCCGCGGTGCAGCTTCGGCGGGTGGCAGCGGTCGGAGGAGGACGACGGGGCGAATGGCGGCAGGCGAAGCTCCAAGGCGGCGGGGGCGCTAGGACGGAGGCGAGCGGTCGAGGGAGGAGCGGGGAGCCGGGCGAGGGAGGAGCGGGAAGCCAGGCTCGCGCGGGTGCTTCGGGCCAAGATCCGGCCCGGGTGGGCCTCCCATGGGCCTGGCGGGCTGGCGACGGAGGGAGGAGGTCGAGGGCGACATGTCGCGCCCAGAGTGGTCGCAGGCGACGGTGGGTGGCGCAGAGGCCAGCGACAAGTGGCGGCGGGGTGCTGGTGCGCGCGATTTTCGAGGAGGAGGTGGAAGGTGCGGCTGGGAGGTTAGGGAAGGAGGTCTAGGTTGCCCAAAAATGGACTAGGGTGTCCATATATAGCAGATTTGCTAGGGTTTGGGGTCTAGGGGTTTTTGGGACCCTCGGATCACGATCCCACAGTTTTGGACGCGAGGGGGGTTAGGACGGGCCAGGTGGTCTATGTAGAGGGGTTGGGCTAGGGGGAGAGAAGAGAAGTGCAGCCCGACACTGTTTCCGGGAACCGAAACGACCGACGAATACACCGGCTATACTACGGCTATATGTTTAACGGTTGGGCTATCAAACGGACTCCGAATGCGACAAAATTTGACAGGCGGTCTACCTACACTATAACAAGACCGCACGCCAACTTTCACCCCATTCTGAGAACATTTTATGCCACTTATTAAATAATATTTTGGAGGTGCCGCGGGCGCGTGCGAGTGTGTCTGGACTTCGAACGGACAACAGAGAGAACTGAGAGGACCCAAACTGATGCAAGTTTTGACAAACATGCTGATGAAATGCACATGATGACATGGCAAAGTGCAACACGCAAGCGAATTACATGGCAACGACAGCGAATAACTGGAAGACAACTGGCGCATCGGTCTCGGGGCGTTACATAATGGCCCATGTTGGCCCATTATTTCCCCAGGGGGTTCCGGTAACCTCCCGGTACTCCGAAAATCATCTGAAACTTCGCGAAACCATTCCGGTGTCCGAATGTAACCTTTCAATATATCAATCTTTACCTGTCGACCATTTCGAGACTCCTCGTCATGTCCGTGATCTCATGCGGGACTCCGAACAACCTTCGGTCACCAAAACACATAACTCATATAATACCAGTCGTCATCGAACTTTAAGCGTGCGGACCCTACGGGTTCGAGAACTATGTAGACATGATCGAGACACCTCTCCGGTCAATAACCAGTAGCGGAACCTGAATGCTCATATTGGTTCCCACATATTCTACGAAGACCTTTATCGGTCGAACCGCAATGTCAACATACATTATTTCCTTTGTCATCGGTATGTTACTTTCCCGAGATTCGATCGTCGGTATCTCCATACCTAGTTCAATCTCATTACCAGCAAGTCTCTTTACTCGTTCCATAATGCATCACCGCAACTTACTCATTAGTCACATTGCTTGCGGGCTTCATATGATGTGCATTACCGAGAGGGCCCAGAGATACTTCTCCGATACTCGGAGTGACAAATCCTAATCTCAATCTATGCCAACCGAACAAACACCTTCAGAGATACCTGTAGAGCATCTTTATAATCACCTAGTTACGTTGTGATGTTTGATAGCACATAAGGCATTCCTCTGGTGTCCGGGAGTTGCATAATCTCATAGTCGGAGGAATATATATATGACATGAAGAAAGCAGTAGCAATAAAACTGAACGATCATTATGCTAAGCTAACGGATGGGTCTTGTCCATCACATTGTTCTACTAATGATGTGATCCCGTTATCAAATGACAACTCATGTCCATGGCTAGGAAACTTAACCATTTTTTGATCAACGAGCTAGTCTAGTAGAGGCATACCAGGGACATGTAGTTTTGTCTATGTATTCACACATGTATCAAGTTTTCGTTTAATACAATTCTAGCATGAGCAATAAAAATTTATCATGAATAAGGAAATATAAAATAAAAACTTTATTATTGCCTCTAGGGCATGTTTCCTTTGGTGCCCCCTTATGGGTTTTAAATTATGTTTATGAGTACACACATGTGAAAGTCACTGAGGATTTGGTTTAACCAGTGGACGATGAGCCCTAAATGATGCGAGAAGATTGAAGTCTTTGGAATGCCCGTTGAAGAACTAGAAGTTGTTGTGTAGACTTTTGCTTACCAGTTTTTATATCCTTCATTTGAGTCATTGG
>NC_041393.1:515990943-515999007 GCF_002162155.2 Triticum dicoccoides | reverse complement strand
TTAAATCTTCGTGCGTGTGTGCACGCGCGCTTAGTCGAACTTATTGTTTAATCTGTAAGACTTGGAAATTTCCTTCCAAGCGAGTTATTTATCATCGGTGTTGAAGTTAAGTCTTCAAAGCACCCAGGTTAAATTTCTCGCCGAGGAGTTGGAAAACTTGTCGCCCAAATTGTCCATTAGAGCCGAGTTTAAAATTTAGACTGTTTTCACGTGTCACGTGTACATTTTGGTGAGTGTGTCTCCAACGGCCATATTATATCAATCAGATGGGCTTCCTCGCCAGCTATAATTAGTCATCCAGCCCCCAACCATTTGCAGTTGGGTGCAAGTGTTGTCTAAGCGACCCACTTTGCAATGATTTGAGAGAAATCCCAAGTGAGGAAATTTCACAAAGCCTAAATGTGAGAAATGACTTAGCATCATCGGAGAAAATGATTGAGTCTAACTTGGACTTGTAACTCTTGAGGATTGTGCATCCCCTAGACGATTAGTAGTTGTTTAGATCATCCAAAGTGTTGAACTGTCAAGAACAAGCTTTTACCGGTCCAGAGATCACGGCAAGATCTACCACGAGTGATTGTTCAAGTACTGAAGAACTTAGCTCAAAGAGAACACTCATGTTTCTTCAAAGTTGTGGCTAAGCCTATCGACCTCACGATGTAGAACTAGTAAACACATTGTGTGTCTTCATCGAGCAATAGGTTCTAATTCCTTGCTCAACTTCACTTTATCTAATATGTTGAGTCTTGAAGAGTTTTCCCTTCCTCCTTTCTCTCTGGTTGATGCAAAAGTATCTTTGTACTTTCATTATGTTCCGCTCTTTAGTTTTTGCTAAGTGTTGTAATCGGTTTACTATACGAAGACTTTGTCTCTGCTTAACTGGATATATTTTCTAGCATATGTAGCCTTTTGTCTTTTGTTTTTGTGATAGCATGTTTTTTGTTGTTATACGTGTAACAGTAGTTTTATTGCATGCCCCTTAGTTCATCTAGTTCTTCTGATATAATTCCTAAGTATCGTTCTTTTGCTATCATGTCATTCTTTAGCTTACACAATTATTTCATATTTTCTGAAGAATATGTTAAAATCTTTTTTTCATCCTCTTTGGCTGATTTGATCCTATGCAAGTGCATCGTCATGCTAGGCACGAGAGGGCTTCATGTCCATATGGTGGGTCTAAATTTGGTTTCGAGACCATGACCTTGGGACTTTGACTTCTCATTGAATTTTGGAGGCCTTCTAGTCTCTCATGATTAGGCTCTTTAAACTCTGGGCACCTTGCGTTAAGATGTGACTCTTTAATATTTGTGCACCTTGGCCTAATATGTGACTCTTTAATATTTTCACACCTTGTCCTAATCTACGATTTGTCTTGGGGTGGTTCCCTTGTGTGGGCCGGTAGGATCCACTCGTGTTGTAGGTATCACTCCTAAAACTATTAGAAGATATGCCCTAGAGGTAATCAAATACATGCTTATATTTTGTTGTATTCACGATTTATATTATTGACTAGCAAGTAAGTGACTTGTCTGTGAAACCCTGTGCTTCAATGATTATTCTAAATTAGGTCCCTAGTCAGAAGTCAAAGAGGACACATATATGGATGTTACACTATGATAGAGGCAAAGGTGTCCCGTCTTTCGATGAGATAGTGATTATCATTTTGGTGGAGTAGACTTTCACAATTCGACTACGAACGTGCGAAGATATCGCACCTTAGCAATGGCTAAACCAACTCCGAGAGGTTATTGACCACGCCGGAGCACGATCAACCTGACCACGAGGGTCTATTTCCTGCAGGCAAACGAAGAACAAGGAAGAAACTGATATTGCAATCTGGATATTGCGAATATAAGATGAAAGATTTATTGATGAAAGTGGGTTCTGTGACGTCTTGGTCTGGTTGTTGGACACAAACGAAGTACGCGAGTTGCAGCTATGGCGAACTTTAATCTAGACAAAATCCAAGGAAATTTTTTACTAAATTGATCTGCTTATATAGGAGCAAGAGGTGGCAACCAAGGAGGTGGAGAACGTCCCAAGGTAGCCTAAAACTAACCCTGGGTCGTACAAGGCCTATGGGCCCAAGTGAAGGTGATGCAACATTTTTTGACTTGTAGTTTGACTCGAATTCAGCTGTAGTGTCAGATTATTTTGTCAATATCTCAACGCTCTGGACGGATTTGAAGGTGGGTCCAATTGGGTTGGAAAGTGCATGAAATAAACTTTTCAGCAAAAATGAATCATCCAATTCGGAGCCCGGATGAAAGAAATCTTGATGTTTTGAGTTAGGTATGTCTGTGCAATCCGAATATGAGTTCAGAAGGGAGACTTGGACTCTATCTTCTTTTGGGCTAAAAGTAACATGAGAGAACTTCTTGAATAGCACCTAAACGACTTTTTTTACCTTATCTTCATATGTGAATTTTATAAGCGTTCGGTAGTCCTGCAATTAGGCATGAAACAAAAAGAGGTGGAGTACTTTTGTTCTGGATAGCATAAATAAATTATTGCACAACTTTTACCAGAAATCACCTCAAATAAATACGCATATGCAATATTTGTGATCATATTCAAGGTAGTCATGTCCTCATCACACTGACGCCTGTATGCGTATTTGTGATCATATTCAAGGTAGTCATGTCAGCATATCATATGAAATAGTTGTTGATTGTGTTCCATGGTCACGTACATGATGTCGAACCAATAATGTGAACAGAGATGATGAAACCTGGATTGTGGGGCCTGGTCGACGCATCCTCATCGTTTCTCTCATGCAATGTTCGTCACTCGAGTTGGGGTTGCCTGATTACCTAAACAGGTGGTCGACTGTGTAGCATGACAGACATGGATTTCAGTACCTATCGTGGCGAGGACTTCGTTTGTGGTCGAATTGGGTGAAGTCGGATTAGCTGGCTCCTGCAGGAGAGATGACGATGACGTTGGATGGTAACCTTGTCGGTGTCTCTTTTCTTGATGGCGTGTGTGAGCTTTGTGCTGGTAGCCATGTTGCTATTTGTTTTGCCCTCTGTGGCGTTTGTGACGTTTTTGTGTGCGTTTCAAAAAAAGATAATTCGCACGCAAACACCAAGGAGAATAAAAATTAAGGCGTTGCCGATGCACGGTGACCCGTCCGGCACGGAAGAAGAGCCTCATTGCGTTCTTGATATGCTGAGGAAGTAAATGGGGTTGCTTCAAGCAAAGCAGGTGGTACGCACCCAACCCGACATCAGCCGCGGGGTAGCGTATCCAGCGGCGAGGAGACAGGTTAATGAGAGGAAGCTCCCGTGGAAGATGATGCTGACGCTTGTTACCTGTTGCTCCCATCTTAGTGTGTCAGTCACAAGATTGAGCAAAGAAATGCCACTCCAGCATATCTAAACTTCTTTGCTGCCGGTCTCTTTGTTCCTCGAAGAAGCACTTGAAAGCTTTGTGTCTAACTGCCGCTCATTCCATAGAGAAAATGACTTTGTTGCCGCGATCCTAGCAACAGATTTTCCTGAATGTTTAAAAAGTCTTATGTTTTATTGTAATACGGAGGGAGTAAATTGTTTATTCACGTCAACATTCCCAGTCATTGCAATGATTTATTTTCTCGCTCCCATTTGGACTGGGAATAAAAAGTGAACAGTCAAGACGGTGCAGCGCCCAACACGGCTCCATCGATACAGGCAAGTGCTGGCGTGGGGTCAAGCAAAGTGCTATCACAGAAAACCAACTAGGGCCAGCTTTAGCGAAAAGCCAAAATATATGCAGCTCGCGTCTTTCACAGTCTCTATTTAGTTTACTACTCCCTCCGATCCATATTACTTGTCGCTCAAATGTATGTATGTAGTACTAAAATACTTTGATCCATATTACTTGTCGCTCAAATGTATGTATGTAGTACTAAAATACGTCTAGATACATCCGTTTGAACAACAAGTAATTTGAATCGGAGGGAGTATTTAGTTTACGAGAAAGCTAAAAAACTGCCTACTGGTGGTTAGTATCAGGTGCGTACGACGCGATAGCCGACCGATCCGAATCGAACATCGCGCGTCGTCCGTGTTGCGCGCAGCGCGCGTGGCGATAGCCGTTACGCCGATTCCATGACGATGACAAGCGCCCCCCCCCCCAACCCGCCCGTCCCGCCCAATGCGCACGATCCCCACTCGCCCCCTCTGCCTCTTCGCCCGCATTACACCTTCTTCCTCTGTTGCTGCCGTTTCCAGTCGAATCCCCTCCCGCTCCCCCTTCCCCTCGTCCGCGACGTTTCCTGGTGGTGGCGCGTTCCGGTTGGCGGCGGACGGCGTCTGAATCTGCTGTGAGGAACGCATTCCCCACCCCTGTTTCCTTCCTGTTCTGCTCTGCTCACACATTCCCGCCGGTCCGCCATTGATTTAGGCTGCACGGAGCCTTCGAATCCGGTGGTTTGTTGTTCCCATTAGGTTAGATTAAGGCCGGCTTCTAGTTTCTGAATCGGCGCTGAGCAGCGCATCCCCCCTTCCCCCGCCCCCACACCCACCCCCGCTCTGTATCCTTGTTGCTCCGCCCTGCATGCTTCGCCGTTGATTTTTGGTGTTCGGACCCTTCGATTGTGGCCGGATGTTGTTCCTATTAGGTTAGATTAGGTCGCCTTCTAGTTCCAGTTGAAGTTGGCTCGGGAATCTGGTTCAATTTGTGGTAAATTATTTTGCTGGTGGGTGTGGATAGGTCTTCATGGTGGTAAGCGTGGTCGGTTTCTGATAAGGATTGTGGTCTCGTGTTAGTGTTGTGGATGTGGATTTTTAGGACATCCAATAGTGTTTGGTGTTTATGGATTTTAAATTGTGCATTAGTGGCTCAGGATTTGAAAAGTAACCCTAAGTCTATTATGTTGGTTTTGTTTGATGCGGTCTGTCTATCGATTAGGCTTTGTGGTGCTCCAATTAGCATGTTTACAATGCTTGAATTTCTTGTGATGTTTTGTTTTGTTTAATTATCATGATGTTTATATTGAACTTGCCAATGACATTGCACTCAAATTACCACATGCTGAAACACTGCTATTATCGGTGTTGTTTTGTTATGGTTAAATTATCATGATGATGGTATTACACTTACCATTGCCATGTTTCTGTAGTTACCAGCAGTTTCCTAGTCTAACTACATGCAGCACAATGCTCAATTCTTATTCAATGGTCTGGTTATTTTTTTTGTGCTTACCGACATCATTTTTGTGATTATTAATGAACATGTGTGAATGCTAATTTTATGATTGGTAATTTGGTTGTACATCATCAAATTGATGCCGCCTTTCTAACTTACCAATTTCATTGTGCCTCAATTATCAGTCACACATGCTTTTATATACCTGTGTCATCTGTTTTACTATAGTTTATCAGGTGTGATGAACCAATGTCCATTGCAGTTTGCTTGATTTCTTTATCAGCTGTATTATTGCTTTGTCAAACACCAGTTTTATAAATGTTGCTGTTAATTGTGATATCAGTTTTTCACAAGTCATCTAATGGTTTCATTCGCTTTTTTTTCTACGTGTCAGGGACACAGTGCCGAGGAAGCTCAAAGGAGATGGTGATGGAATCGATGAGGTTCCTTTGAAAAAGGCGAAACGCCCTCCTCCGCGGAACAGAGCCTCACCCAGTTTGCTTCTTCTAGCATGCAAGGGCATGGATGATGACCGGAAGGCTGCCATTGATGATATGGATTTAACAAGCCTTCGGAATATCCAGTGTGACCATCTATTCAACAATCTCAGTGTGTGGCTTTCTGATCTGTACGAACCCAATTCCCGTGAGGTGGTCGTACCAGGGCGAGGCAGGCTTCTGGTCAATGAGGAATACGTGCATCGTGTTATGGGCATGCTGCGTGGAGGGAAGGATGTCCCTTACAACCTCCCTACTGAATCTGATATTGAGTTAGGGCTTGAGTTGTTTGGCGAGCTTGGATATGCCCCTAAAATGACTGATCTTGTTGATCTCATAAAGAGTTCTGAAAATGCTGATGATACTTTCAAGCGTATGTGGTTTTTGCTTGCGGGGAATACAGTCATTGCCCCGACCACCTCCAACAAAGTTAGCCCCAGATGGTATGTTGTGCTGGTAAGTTTTTATGTAATTCTGTCATTTTCTTTCTTGTGTGCCTGGTAACTTTACTGTATGTCAGTGTGGTAACTTTCATATTTTTTTGTGGTGCATTCGGTGAACTTCAGTTTCTTTTTGGTTTTCAACTTGCAGCGTGACATTGATGATATTAAAAATCTCAATTGGTCCAAATTTATTGTTGATGAACTACACAAGGCGATGCTGAAACGCAAGCCTACAAGGGGTTGCCTTCTCTTCTACAATGTAAGTGACGATACTTTCCTCTTACCTTCTCTTTTGTCATATGTCATTTCCTTGTCATTTTGTGTCTGATTTTTATTTGTGTTTACCATGACGCTTGTATTTTTCTTATCAGCTACTGTACATTCATGCGATTGATCTTTCTGGACTTGGCATCGTATTGCCTGATGGTCCTTTTCCCATCAATGTCTGGACAAAGAAGCTGATAACTCTTGTCCTCAACAAGGATGTTCAGACTGACAAAGTTTCATTCGGGAAGCTACCGGTAATCTATATCTATGTTTTTCAGTTCACACACTGCTTTGCAACTGCATTTTCTTTTCATTGTTTTTTGTTGTTACTTATCTGACTTGTCGCTACATCTTTTTCCAGTTGAAACCTGAGTTTGGCATGAATTTCTGTCTGTTTGGTGGTCTGCAAGGTCTTGACAAGTTTATGCGTGTTCATACTTCCCCAAGCTGCAGTCAGAAGGTGAGCATGTAACCTTGTTTTTTTTTGCTATTCTATGTTTTTTCATAGGCTGATAACTTATTTGTTGCACTCAATGTGGTGACCCTCTTTTGATGTCAACTTGACACTCTTTACTAACTTGTTTGTTTCCAATGTGTCATATCCTCTATGAAGGATAGTAATTATGATGCAACCATGTAATAATTCTTAGTGTAATGCCTTGATAACTTTGTTGCATTCCTATGATAACTTGATTTCATTATAACTTTGGTTGCATTCATGTGATGATTCTTTTTTTCTAAAGCCTTAGATAACTTAAGTTTTTTTACTGATATCTAAATATGCTATTTTAGCTTTCTCGTATATTGATCTTCATTTTCATGGTGACTGAATGTTTGTTAAATCATGAATACATTCATTTCTTTAGTGCAACGACACCACACATTTGTTTGGTATTGTTATTTGTGTGCGTTTTTTGTGAACTCATAATAACTTTTGTTGCATTTTGGTGATAACTTACTAATTATTTTTATCTTTTTTGCATTTTTTATGTTGAACAGAAATTTGCCAAATCAACTCAGATAGTTGCTCAGTTCACGTCCGCCATGGCTGGCATCATAGGCAATCTTATGCAATCATTGACCGCTTTGGATGATGAGGGCCATTCAGATGCATCCCGTCAGCTAGACGCTGGATTGAACGTTCTTTCTTCTGTCGCCCGTATGACGGCAAGGACCACACGCTCATCGCAAGGCATGCGGCCAGAAAGCCCTGGAAAGAATGTTGCTGAAGATTCTGACAGTGATGACGAGTATCACGGAGGCAATGATTCTGAGTCTGATGCTGACTCCGATGATGATGACGATTTTAATGATATGGATTATCGAGTTGTTCGTCGTTGTCGTAACGATCCTTTTGTTGCTTCAGGCAGTGGTACCGCGAATGTAGATATGGGCAGCGGTCCAACTAGTGATGACACCACACATCTGGATGATGCAACTGTCAAAGCTCATGAGGACACAGGACCAGATGTTGAATACACGCCTGTCCGCCCTATTGAAGATAACCTCAATGAGTGTCAGTCTTACTCACTGGCACATCTCATGCAGCATCCGTCGGATCAGGTGATGGAGGGCTTAGCCAGCAAGGTCTGACAGACACGCAAGCTGAGGCGGCCACTGAATCTTCTGTCAAGCGGTGTGGTTCTCAGCTTCTGGAAAATTTGGCTTACCAGAGGCGCAAGAAACTGAGGCTACCATCACCCCCCCCCGTTCAGCTTCACCAATTG